>NC_048897.1:30542643-30802571 GCF_011077185.1 Oxyura jamaicensis
TAGTCCTGCCCCCGGGGGGCTCCGCGTCCGCCGGGGTTGCTGTGGGCGGCTGCCTGTGGTCTTTCCCTCAGCGCGTACCCTTACGGTTCCCTCCTGCCGTAAGGGTTAGGAAGGGTTTCTGTCTAGGGGCAAGCTGCTTCTCAGCCGTGTGAGTACGGAGTGCACATTAACTGCCTAAATGCGCTCAGGAAGAGCGCCCCGTGCCACCCCATTTCTCCTCCATGCCAAACGTTTCAGATCTTCAGATGAAGCCCAGCGTGTTTTTCTGTTTGCCTTTGTTTACCGCTCCACCCAGCTTGGTGTCCTTTGCAAATGTCAGCTTGGCTCCTCTGCCACTCCCATCCTCTTCCAGATTGCTAATGGGGATGTTAAAATGGAACCTGGCAGTGACCTTCTCGTGGTGCACGCTTACTGCCAATCCCCTACAGTGCTGCCTAACTTTGTTGCTGGGTTCGTTTTCAGAACATGGGATGAAGTTAAACCCGGGCACGTTCGGATGCCTTCTGAGTAACTTAGAGAGTTTCAGATGCAGTTCCCCAAGTTTATCTTCTGGACCACTGCTGTGCTTCAGTTTCTGGTGTTCAGATACCTTCCGCAGAGCTTGCTTGCCAATCCTGTAGCCCGCAGTTAGTGTTGCTGTAGGTCAGTGTTTCTTTGTCCGTTTGTGTTTTGAAGGTAGCAAGCGAGTATCCGGTACTCATCTGTGGCGTTGCGGCGGCAGGGATGTTACCGAGGGCAGCAGCCCGTGAGCAGTTCTGTGTTTTTTTCCTAGTACTTGGAATGAAGAATGCGTCTGGATCCAGATAGCTGGGCTCGCCTGCTCAGGCTTAGCTACCGGGGAGTGTATGCAGAGTGTTTACTTTGCTGTCAGTTTCTTCTTAATTTTCTTTCTTTTGCCCTTTTCTGAGTCATAGCCGACCCCCTGGACTCTTGGTCGGCTGTTTTCTACTTTTCCATTTTCCACACGGCGCTTTCAACTTCTCTGCAGCTGCAGTGACCGTTTGTAGGGAAGGCGAGCAGTGACGCTGCCTGCTAGTATCCCCTTGTCACGAGTTAGGGATTTGAGTATTTCCTCCCTTCCTGCACCCTCATTTTGTTTAATGAAACTGATGGGCAATAAGTTTGGTATCTTTTGTGCAGCGGCTAGCAAGCTGACTGAATTCAGGACACCTACAAAGTCGTTGTTGGTGGTGTTAATATAGTTAACGCTCACTAACATTGTTCAGGTGAATGGTGTTAAGGTACTTTTTTTTCTTTTTTCTTCCCCTGTTGAGTTTGTATTGTTGGAGACCTGATAAGGGGCATAGTACATGTTAATAGTTACCTTGTGTGCTCTTGTGTTAAGAGTCCTGCACGGATCTAGCAAGGAAGGTGACAGAAGCAAATTATTAATGGTTTGAGCACAAAAGAACGGTGGTTTTTGGAAGTGAGTAGTGGGGTGATGTGCAATGGAAGGGGATTAGCGTTAGAAATGTTTTCATGGAAGGTTGTTAAATTGTATGGCAGTTGCTCAGTGAAAGACCTATAGATGGAGTTACTGAAACCAAGACATACGTCCTTGTTAGATTTAACGTGGGTTGTGAAGGGCTTTGGCTGTAGCTGCTGTCCAGTAGCTCTTTGTTGTCTCGGTTCCTGTAAGCTGTTGATTGAAGGCACGTAGGGTGGTGAGGTGCCAGGTCTGAGCAGAGAGAGAGTCATCTTGATCTGTGTGCTGTGGCACAGCTCCGCTTGGGATGCTCTCAGTGAGGTCTCTGGGGCTGTCCTGGCAGAGCAATGCCTTCCTGCAGCCCTGTTGCAGTATGTAGCACTAAGTCCTGCCTGGAGCAGTGTACAATGGTTCAGAGGAGTGTCTGACCCCTGTTTCTGATACTTTTTTGTTCCTCCTTACGTTTCTCACATGCTTCATCTGAGGCTGAGAAGGGGAAAGGCTGTCAGGAATTGGCAGTGCAGCTTTGAATAAATAAAATACTTTCTCTTCACCTTGTGGATGGATACTCATGCCATTCCCAAAACCCTTCCATGCCAACCCAAGCCACTGTACTCCATGATGCCGGTGCTCCCAAGTCTCTCTTGCATGCCTGATGCCAGTAGATAGCACTTGGCTGCAGCTCTTGAGCTTGAGGAACCTTCATGGGACTTTTCAAAACCTCAATATTTACATCAATTGAGAATCTCTTTGCCCTTCTATCAAAATGAGTGTTTTTCTGAAGGGGTTAAGCTGCTTTCTTTTTTTGCTCTATTTTTCTTTGCTCTTTCCCTCCTTTCCTATTGTGTGTGGGACTTTGCCAAAGATACCACGGGCTGAGCGTGGAGTTGGGACACAAACTCTTAATCTCCTGGATCTCAGGTCTGCTCTTTGACAGACCTTACAGCTTTGTGCAGTTGTATTTATTCTCTTCCCAGCTTGTGGACTGGAGCTAATACCTCCTCAAGAATTCTTGAAGCTTATATGGAAATAGCAATAACAGACAGGGAAATGCTTCGTGTTATCGCTGGCAAATGAAGCTGCCAGACGCCAGACACAGCTTATCGCTTACCTTTTTTATGACTTCCCTTCTCATCTGTACCACCAGTTTGCTGACCTTTAGAAGTTGGTATCTGCAGCTTTCTCTTCCACTTCCTGATATTTTTGCTGTACGTAACTAGCAATTAAAAGTACTTCTTGTACAGGTATTCTAGCTCATTTAATCCAGACCAGGAAGACAAATTATGATTCTGACGGCAGTCAGCTCCACGTTGTTGTCATATCATATCTTGAAATGACAATGTGCTCTTGACATCTTTGTAATCTAATTAAATTTCCTGAGCTGTTTGTGGTTTCCATTTAAAACACGACAATGGATTTTTTAATCAAGAGGCACTAATGCTAGGTATTTTTCTTTCATAATCCTGTTGTGATTTATATGGAAATGCCTAGAGTTGCAGATACAACGTAGAGCTGTGTATCTAGCGCATCTGCAAAAGATGTGCTTTGGAGTTACTTTCTAAATCTCTCTCCCTTTAATCAAGGGAAGACTTCAGCTTGCTGAATAGTGCTTTGCTGAGTATCTTTCAAACTTTGAAGAGTAAAAAGAGTCACACAAGGGAAGTGCCTTTGTGGTGGTAATTCTGGACCCTGTTACCTAGCTCCATCACAAACTTGCTGCCTATCCTCTTCGGGTTCTTTTCTTTTTACAGTTTGGGGCGGTTGGTTGAGGACTGGCTTTATGCTCTTTGGTAGCCTAATGTCAGGAACCTGCATATTTCCAGTGTCTTAATTTAAAGTTCCCATGGTTTTGTTTGCTTTTTAGGGTAATCATGGACACAGAAGTAGAAACAAAAAGCAATATAACACACTCTAGTTTTGCTTCTTTCATTCTTTCACTTTATTTCCAGTGCATGTCCGTTTGGATATTGCTGTAAGATAACTTGGAAGTTATCACTTGGAGTTAAGGTATTAATACCTCAATAAGGTGTTAATACCACGAATTGTGGTATTAGGAGGAAAGTGTAAAAATGCAGCTGATCAGGTACTTTCTCAGAAATTCATGTGGCTTGGCTGCTTCGTGTGGAGCACAAGACAAGTTTTGGAAGAGCAGGAGGTACTAAGTTTAGATCAGTGGAACTGTTCTGGATATGAGTCATGTCACCCTTTTTTTACTGATTTTTGTTGTTGTTTTTGCATTGTTCAAATTCCAGTGCTACATAGTTCGATTACTTACCAAACTAGGACTCTCTGACTTGCCCTGTTTGTTTAGCTGAGCTGATCCAGTGTGGAGAGGGCAAATCAGCTTTTTTGTTTTGGTTTTACATCAATTTTTTTTATTATTATTATTTTGCTCAGTCTTTCCAGTGGAGACATGAAAAGATTTAGAGGGAACGGCAAGGCACGTGGCATGAATTGAATCTATGATTTTAATAAAACTGCTGGTAGGCTTGAGGTCCTCTTCTACCCAGGACAGCATTACTGGGGCTTTCTATGCCTCTTCTTTTGTGCAATTTAGGAAGATGTTGGCATCAGTGTCCCCTTATTGCAGAGGGGGAAACTTGGAGCAGAAACAGGGCACTGAACTAGAAAGTCCCGGGAGCCATGTTACTGCTTACGCATGTTCTAAACGATGCTTTAGGTTTCTAGTTCTCCCTTGGAGATGTCCTGTCTCTGGGTCTTGGAGAACGAGGACTTGTTGCTTTTCCAGTGAAGCTCCTGTGAAGGGAGAGGGGCTGTGTAGGCTTGCAGGCATACTGACAAGATGGTCTCAGGCTCTCTTCAGCATGTGTGGTGTCTTCTCCTTCCCTCTTTAGGGCATGTTAAAGGCATTGTGGTCCTGATAAAGCAATCTGCCTCATAATTGAACTGTAAAATAGGAGGGGAACTGGCTGTAGAACCAGTGATCCTCTCCGAGGATGGCTGGTAGTGAAGGTGAAGCATTTGGCCTTTACCACCATAAAAACCGTTGTGTGCACGGTCTTCAGATTGTTACTGGTAGAAGTCACCTGAGTGTGCAGTAGTGGAATTGTTGAGTTATTACTAATATCTGTTAAATACAACCAAAGCCACTCCACAGGGTGTTTGATTGTATTTACATTAGTACACTACATACTGCTGCCGCTGGCCCGTAACTTGTGGGGATCCCATTGGTTTTATAGTCAACGCCTTCTGGAAGTCTTAAAACTTGACAAAGGGACTTTGAGACAGAAACTAACAGCACGTGCTCCCTTGCTCCTCTCTGGGCTTTTCTGGGGGATTCTCTCCATGGATCCCAGCTTGCAAAGCCAGAACCAGTTTTCATCTTTCACTTAATGTTGTTTCTGTCTTCGTCAGTCACTTGAGAGCTCTTTAGGCAGCAAAGCAGTCTGAAATTATTTGGACACTTGTATCTTTTGGACAGAACTCCCGTTAGAAGTAGCGTTTACCAGTTGCAGCTTTTTTCATTTAACCACTGGTGGGGCAGATACCGCTGCTCCTCTACGCACGTGTCAGGAAAGGCTCCCAGGGGCATGCTCAGCACAAAACCAGGAGGTCCTTAGGAGTGGTAAGAGATCTGTAGTCAAGGGCTGAAGGCCATGTGAAATAGCTTTTTCCCCAAAGCCAGCTGTGGTCCCAGATTCTCCACAAAATTACTAATGTCAAAGCTGTGTGTGTATGAGAAGTGGGACCAGGATCTGTGTAAAATGCTGAATCTTCTTAGTGGAACACTGACCCAGTGCATAACACACATAACATCTCAAAGCACGTTGGTTTTGGGGAGGTTCAGCATCCGTAGAAGTGACGTTCACAACTGAGCTCGCACTGATCTGAGGCCTGGAGTTCTTGAGGCTTCTTCAAGGACAGCTGGCGCAGAGCAAGCAAAAAGGCTTGGGGTTGGGCTGTGCTCTTTCCAAAATTATAAACAGCCCAGTGTGCTGTCCTGAAATGCCCTGAAGGGAGAAAACTGTTAAGGAAACAAAGCCACCAATTACAGAGAAATTTCTGAGTTTCCACTTTGGGAATTTCTCTGGAGCCCTGGCCTACATCCAGGGCATCACCTAATCTTCTAGTCGTTGGACTCCACTTCTGGTCATCCTGGTTTAAAAACACAAAACAGGACAACAGAAAAATACTGGTCCCAAAGCATTTCCTTGTTCTGGTGGTCGGCTGCTCATCAGTTGTGATAGCTCAGCTTTTGTAACAGAAGCAGTGCTGCTGCTGAACTGCTCCACTGCTGGCCCAGGCAGGTTCGGTCCAAGGAGCTGCACGTTTTCTTGATGCTGAGGCCAGAGTCGTATTTTCAAGCCCACGGAGCTCGTTTTAAACTTTGTTAGTTGGATGACTGCTGTTTAGCTATCGATGTGGTTGGTACTTCAGTGTTTTGTCTTCTCATGGTGTTTAGTGACACGCTGTCATTTTTCTCCTTACACCTGAGCAAAATGTTTGGATTTGATGGGTGCCTCTGTTAGATTAGAGGAGGAACTGGGTCTGTCTCTTGGGGAAAACCAAGCAAACACAAATGAGCAAACCAAAACCAAAAAAGCTAAACAAACAGATGGAAACAACAACAAAGCCCTGAGCAGATGATACAATAATAAAGTTGAAGTCTTCCTGCTAAAGGTAGCAGAGATAACGCCCATATCTATGCTGCATCTCTTTCTCCATTTAAAGGCTCGGATTTTCTTTTTCCTTGCCAATCCAAAGTGTTGCAGAGCGTGTCGCCAAGCAGTGGAGAGCAGTTACTGTGTTCGGGCTAATTCAGGTAAGCGATTTAACTTCTGAAGCACGTATAAAGCTTGGTCCCCAGAGGGACCAATGGTGACTCTGAAGTGCCAGCTCTCCTCAGGAAAGATGCACTCAGCTCTTTCTGACGAGATCCCAGTTTTTAAAGATGTTGAGCAGGTAGCATAAGCTTTAAGTCTGGGGCTTTAAATCACTTGGAAAGAAAACAAAATAAAGAGGTGAGTCAGTTCAAAGCAGCCGGAAAATGAGGGACGGTCCCTGAGGGAAAAGTAGCAAGTTTGGACATGCTCAGGAGGCTCATGTATGAAGTGTTTGTTATATCCGAATTAGTTCAAAAAATTAGTACGCGTCTGTGAAGATTTAGATAAGTTGTTTTAAGGTAGGTACTTGCTTTTATGCTGGGAAGGTGACTTAATCTTTACAGTAAGGTGAATACAGGGAGCTCCCTAAATGCATTTGTAGGTGTTATCTGTTTATTTTGCAGTATGTAAACTTACTCATGGCATAAACAAACATCAAGATGCTTGATAAACATCTTGGTTTCCTTGTTGCTATTGTACTTCATGTAATCTCAGTCCTTATAGGACTGAAATGTTCCCAAGCTGTTGGAGCTTGTACTTTCTCATGAGTAATTGGGTTATCCTGCTTGTAAATTATCAGCTGCTATTAAGTTATTCAGATTGTTTGTCCTTTACACCTATTGGAAGGCTACTCTGAAGCTTGGTTGTTGAGGTCTTGGACTTCCAGCTTGGTCCAGCTGCAAGTCTGGTCTCCCTTTTGTGTTTGGTTTACACATTTATTCCTGCACTGACATCGTACTTACCCCTTGAAAGCACCCATAAAGACTAGTCAGCTGCGGTTTTCTTAATTTTCCTAGGCAAAACTAGACTTACAGTCTGCTCCCATAAAACAGGCTTTTTATTGCCAGTGTTGTTCTTGACCTGTCCTTCCCTGCCGCGCTTCCTCCACTCTGACCCCGTTCACTTCTGAATGTGGGTGACTGGCCTCGCTTGCAGAATCCAGATTAGGGTTTATTAGTGTTTAGTGAAGAAAGATTTTCACTTAGTGATTCATGTGCTATACAGCGCTTTTGGCTGTGTCTACTCTAGTTAGCCTTTTTGTAGCATTCTGGCATTTGGGGTTTGGGCTCTTTTCATCTGTACAGTTGCTTCTGTGAACTCTTGCGGTATGACAACTTCGGTATTTCTATCGCTTTCCAGCAAGGCTTTTATTTTGTAGAGTAATTCCTACCTAATGCTTGGCTGACTTTCACAGATTCTCAAAAGAAGGCTTATTTTATATTGGGTAGTTTAGCTTCGCTGGAATAGATGATCCCCATGCTGTTCACATTAAGCATCAGGAAAGTTCCAGCCAGCTTGAATTTCTGTGGTGAATTTCACTTCTCGAAAGGTTGATGCGTTTACTTGTTCCTCACTTTACTTTAGTACCCTTTATTGTACTTCTACAAATGAAAGCTGGTCTGCTTTATTGGAACTCATTTTCCTGGCTTATCTCTTCAGACAGCTCCTCCCAGTACGCAGCAGCTGCCTTGAATCATCTACTCAGAAGGGTTTTTTTAGGGAGAGTGGGAGGAAAGGAAGGCTTGCTAATGACCGCTCTGAATTCCGTCATTTAACAATTATCTCTTCTTGCATACGTGAACCTTTTTTCCTGTGTGTTTTTGCCTGTTTTTTTTTTTTTTAAGTTGCCACTTCCTTTGTGATAGAGTATTGGTGGTTTTCATGTGACATGAACCGGGGAGGATTTATCTTTAGATCTTTACGTGGAAAAGAGATGGCAGAGTAGTATGCGTGCTCTGGTGGGATCAAAAGGTAGTAGCATTGCAGCAGCGTTCCTTGTTTTGTCTATTCTAAAAAAAATCTTCTTTGGGGAAAGCTTTTGGTAACGAGCCCCAGTGCAGGAGACTCTTTAAAAGCTATGTAATGTGGTTGCTCTGTTTTGTTCTGTCAAAAACCTAACTTCTTTTTTCTAAAAACCAACCAACCAAAACAACAACCAACAGGTATTACTAATGCTTTCCCATAGCAGCCCAAAAAACGCTAAAAGCGTCAATCTTTGCCATTGTGTATTACTTTGGGGAACTGTTGTTCTGAGATGGGAAGATGATTTGCAGACAGGCAAAATGAGCCATCGTGGTGGAGTTACCCAATATGCCACTGCGGCCTTCAGTGAAAGGTTTTGGTCTGCTAAGTGCTTGTTTTCACACACTGAACTGTTGGGATAGAATTGGAAATAATTAGGACTTGAGGTGTGTCGGTTGTCTAACTTCTGCCATGCTTACTGAAATCGTTACTGAAATCTGCACAATTTTGCCGAGACTTCTGTTATTATTGTCAATTTTAATGCTATTCCTCTAGCTATCTGTCAGCCTTCCCAGATAGGAGCTAAATCTTTAAGGTGTAAAGTGTGTCACTTCATAGATTTCTTTTTCCCTTTATTATGTACAGCAAGAGATGGAGGGAAGGGTGTAAGTTTCCAGTCCAATTTTTATTTTTCTTTAGATGTGGTATGTCTGCAATATCTGTACGTGGAAAGGGCTGGATGCTTTCAAAAACCTTTTAAAGTAATCTTTGGTCGCAGAACTGTCAAAACTGGGCCTTGGTAACGGAAAAAGGCAGCAAAGGTGGGGGAGAGGGTAGATGCTCCCCTTAAATCTGTTGTGTTGGGATTTAAAGTTCTTCCTTCACCCAGGTAAAAGCTGCCTTTCTTATCGTTCTCTTCTCTGTCTAGGTTTCCATGAAGATAAACAGTTGACATGCGGATAGCCTGTCTGTAGCTCGGTGCTGGTTGTCATCTGGAACCTGCTGGTGTCTTCTCCCGCTGGTTGGCGTAACGTTGGCTGCTGAGAGCCATGAAGTTTGTACCGGAGAAGAATGCGGTCCGCATCCTGTGGGGTAGGGAGCGGGGCACCCAAGCGCTGGGTGCTCAGCGGCTCCTGCAGGAGCTGGTGGAGGATAAAACTCGGTGGATGAAATGGGAGGGCAAGGTAAGGCCGCAGAACGGAGGCGCACTGGTTGGCGTTGGAGTAGGGGACGGGAGGCAGGGATTTGAAGACAAATTCTCGTGACAGTACATTTGATGTGTTACACTTGATATGCTCTCTGGCTCTGTTCAGTTCCTGCAGCGATGTGATAATAGATATATGTTCCTGCAGCGGGTTCCCCTTACTGTCCGTGTGGCTTACAGTTAAAGTACGATCATGTGACACTTGCAACACTTCCTGCTTTGTTGGCTTTTTCAGAAAGTTGAGTTGCCAGACAGTCCACGCTCCACCTTCTTGCTGGCGTTTAGTCCAGACAGGTAATTAACTCCTAGTTCGTTCCCTGTTTCAGCAGTCTCCTTACGCTTAAAAAAAGTGAAGGAGGCTTGTGCCTGTCGAGTTGTTCAGTCCTGAACGGCCAAGTGAAACTCCTGGTTCCTGGTGTGCATGGATGGAATATGCACACCTTCCTAATCTTACAGCTTCAGGCGTAGCTGGTGTTTAATTTCTGGGGTACCCAAGTGATGCACAGTTCTAAGGAAGAAGGGTCTGTGTGGCCACCATGGGATTTCATGAGAAACTTGAGGGGCTAAAGGGTGTTTTAGTATCCCATTCTAAGTGATGGGGTGCACCCCTTGGGCTAGTGAGGACTAAAGAACAGAGCAGAATGCTGCGTGCGTTGGAAACAGGAATGGAGGTGGGATCTCTGTGTCACTTGACTGGTTCATCTGGTGTGGAGAACTGGGAATGTTTATTTGCCCCAAACTGACACTCAGAGTTTTTTCTGAGCTGCATGATGACTCTGACTTTCAAGGTCAAGTTTGTGCCTGCAGATCTGATGAGCTCTTGCTTGCATGGACCCTGAAATCTGGCCACAAGAACCCTTCTGGTCATTGGTGGTAGAGCAGCCTCTTATCCTTTGAGTGTGGGGCTATGTGAGTGGGACTGCTGCTGGGTTAGGTGCAAAAAGACCCTGCTGAGATGAAGCTAACCGCAGTCTGGTTTGCTGTACTCTTCTCGTGCTAATGCTTGTCCTGCCTTCTGCATCCCTAGAACCCTAATGGCTTCCACACACGTGAACCACAACATCTACATCACGGAGGTGAAAACGGGCAAGTGTGTTCATTCCTTGGTTGGACATCGCCGCACTCCCTGGTGCGTGACCTTCCATCCCACCATCCCAGGCCTCATTGCTTCAGGATGCCTAGATGGGGAGGTTAGAATTTGGGATTTACATGTAAGTCTTTCCTGAAAAACATATGCTTTTGTATTTGGTGGGTGTGACCTTTTTTGTCCGAATTTGTTTGCCAAATGTTGCCTGATAAGAAAGATGTTTGGAAGTTTTGCATAGAATAGAGCAGACTGTAGCCATCCTCCTTTGTCTAGAGAGGAGATGACAGATTCTTCATTCAGTCTGGCCAGGTAGGTCGTGCTCCTTAGCCCTGATACGAGCGGTACAGATAATGCTGGAGAACTTTATGCAAGATGTGTGTTTAGCTTATGTGAAAGACTTGCTATTTTTCATTACCTTCGGCAAATTTGAACTCCTAATTAGAAAAGCTGCTGCCTTACCAGTTCTACCTAGCCTGGTGATTGGCCCAGAGACAATATAAGGATGCTTACCTGGTCACTTTGATAGGCAGCATTTGTACAGGCTGTTTGAGACACACATGTAAAAGTACATCTTTGGTCATTGTTGCAGGTAGTACTGTGTTCTGGATATGGTCTCGTATGAGAGCAGCTGTTGTTGAAAGCATGTCACTTCAGTGCTGTAGGCAGTGTCTCAGAGGGGGCATGTACATGTAAACCTAATGATCTTAAATTGTATGATGAACTGCTTGTGATTCTTGACTCCTCACTCAGGGTGGAAGTGAGAGCTGGTTCACAGATAGCAACAACGCCATTGCATCGCTTGCTTTCCATCCTACGGCTCAGCTCTTGCTGATTGCAACTGCCAACGAGATACATTTCTGGGACTGGAGCCGTCGGGAGCCTTTTGCAGTGGTGAAAACAGCCAGCGAAATGGAGCGGGTCCGGTGAGTTCCTGTTTCCAGAGGAAGAGAGCACTTGTCTGGAAAAATGGTCAGGTTTGGGGAATTTGGGTTTTTCCTCTGGGATGCTGCACCCTCTGTGCTGAGGCAGAGGAGAGAAGCATTGTTGGCAACTACTTGACCCATCTGGTTGGAAAAAAAGAGCCCTGTGAAAAGGGGGAAAAAAAGCAATTGGAAATAATGTATTGGTTTGGATGTTGGTATTTGTAATCAGCCATGTGTCCTACAAATGCCTTCAGGATCTACTCCATTTTCATTTGTAAACTTAGTAGTTAAACTTGTCAACCATAAGGATGAGAGAACCCAGAAGCAGCTGGAAGAGAGTGCTGAACTGCTATTTCTGTGTGGTTACAGAGGAAACTACTGCTGGAAACTTGATGCCGTCCTTTGAGCAGTTTAAGATGATGAAGTAACATTCAAGAGGAGTTAATCTCTCCCTTTGTACCAAATTCCAGAGTGTAATATATATGTACATCTTCCCTAAAACTCCCTGGCTGTTTCTACTGATACGGCAGTGCTTACTGCCAGCTTTTAACTTCTGTATAGAGTTGCTGTGGACTAAAAAATAGCTGCAGTCTTCAGCTAAATAAGTATGTTTTCTTCTTAATCCATAAGCTTTTTTGACATTCTTCAGAAGCCAAGATGGTAGGTAATGTAGTAACATTGCAGATATTTAGTGTGGGATTTTCTTTCGTGCTGTGTCTAGTTTCCTGTGTCAGTGTGGAATGTGAACTGATGATTGATACTCTGGCTCTGCTTTTGTTTTAGGTTAGTACGGTTTGATCCCTTGGGACACTACTTGCTCACAGCAATTGTTAACCCTTCCAACCAGCAGGTAAGGGTACTGTATTGACTGGCTAATTACAAGGTGCTTTATGTATTAACCCTGGTCTCTTCCTAAGCAGCCTTATGCTTTTCTGAAAACCTGCAGTCTTTCCAAGCTGAATTCTGTGCCCAATTAAGTTGGAACAGTGATGTTCTCACGTAATATGCAGGGCTGTTAAAGAACTCTCTTAAGTGTGCTCGTTTTGCCCTCACTGTATCATTAGTGGTGGGACAGATGTCTCGATGCCCCAGCTCTTTCCATTGTTTTGTGATATCCTGCTGGATTTGAAGCTCCATGACCTATTAGCGGTGCTCCCCACAGCTGCTGACCCTCAGATGCTACTGCTTCTGTTGGTATGAACAGAGTGGTGTTGAAGCTCACTGGGCTGGAGGAAGAGGTGGTCTGAATCCAAAAATGAGGTCCTTTGAAGTAAAGAGTTGGCTTCCTGCAACTCAAGGCTGGGCCATTTTTTCCCTCTCTAGGAAGAGGCTTATCGCATCCTTTCATCTGTCTGGGATGCTAGTGCTAGTGGCTTTCTTCATTTTATCTGGAAGCGTAGGATTTTGCTGTGAGGCGACTGAACTTAGATCATTTCTTTCTGCAGAGTGACGAGGAAGTGGAAATCTCTGTGGACAGTACAGAGATGCCGCATTATCGCCAGCGCGCTATCCTTCCCTCTCAGCCTGTGAGGCGCACGCCTCTCCTCCACAACTTCCTGCATATGTTGTCCTCCCGCTCCTCCGGCATACAGGTGGGAGAGCAAAACAGTGTTCAAGACTCTGCTACCCCATCCCCTCCACCGCCACCACCACCACCACCTCCACCTCCAGCCAGTGAGAACACAAGGGCATCTGTCTATAACAGGCTCCGGGAGCGTGTCAGCTACCCCACAGCAGAGTGCTGCCAGCACCTGGGGATGTTGTGCCTTTGCAGCCGATGCTCTAGTGCAAGACTTCCATCTTCTCTCTTCCCACACCAGGAAAATGCACCCTCCACGTCTTCTGGTGCCACTGGCACGTCCTTCTCCTCTGTGCAGACAGAGCCTTACCAACCCCCAGAGCAGGCATCTGTAGCACAGGAGGAGCAGGGGATACTTAACAGGCCCTCTGCTTTCAGCACAGTTCAGAGCAGCACTGCTGGCAACACCCTGCGCAACCTTAGCCTGGGCCCCACGCGGCGGTCCCTGAGCGGGCCTTTGGCAGGCCACCAGTCCCGCTACCAACAGTCTGCGAGAGAGATGGCTTCGGGCTTAGGTGGGTCTGACTGGTCCAGGACAGTGCTGAACATGAGCTCCCGGTCGGAGCTGGAAGCCATGCCTCCCCCTAGGACCAGTGCCTCCTCCGTGAGCTTGCTGTCGGTGCTGAGGCAGCAGGAGGGAGGTTCCCAGGCATCGGTCTATACCTCCGCAACAGAAGGGAGAGGCTTCCTAGCCCCCGGGGCCGAGGCGGACAGCGGTAGTACCGCTGGCCCGAGCAACCCGGCCAGCATCCGTAATGAGCTCCAGTGTGATTTGAGGCGATTCTTCCTGGAATATGACCGGCTTCAGGAGTTAGATCAGGGGATTGGTGGGGAGCCCAGCCAGTCGCAACAGGCTCAAGAAATGCTCAACAACAACATTGAGCCTGATCGGCCTGGTCCCTCCCATCAGCAGACTCCGCACAGCAGTGAAAACAATTCCAATTTGTCCCGGGGTCACCTGAACCGCTGTCGCGCTTGTCATAACCTGCTGACCTTTAACAATGACACGCTGCGCTGGGAAAGAAGCACGCCTAGCTATACGCCAGGGCAGGTCCAAAGCACGTTTGAGGGTGTGCCTCCAAATACCAGCCAGGTGCAGCCTGCAGAGAGAACCGAGGGCAGAGCTCCTGCCTCTAGCAGGCTGCAGCTGGGCAGCTCTTCCACCCCGCAGGAGGAGAGGACCGTGGGAGTGGTCTTTAACCAGGAGACGGGGCACTGGGAAAGAGTTTACAGCCAGTCGGCTTCAAGCAGACCTGGGAATGTATCACAGGAGGCCTTAAACCAGGAAATGCCTGAGGAAAGCTCAGAGGAGGATTCACTCAGGAGGTAAGATACATGCTCTGCCTTCCTCCTCTGTTTTTTTTCTTAAACCTTTCCCATCTGGTCTGAGTTTTTTCAGTATTTTCAGAGTTAAAAACCTATTGTCATGTGTTCATGTGCTGCTTGTGTGGATGAAAATAGAGACACTGCATTGATGTCTTTTATAGATGCCATTGTCATTCTGCAGATGTGTTCTGAAGGTTGTAAGGGCAGAGACCAGACCTCTTAATGGGAAAGGAGGATGATAGTACAAACAGGCAGAAGGACAGGCTCTAGTAGCAGAGCTCTGGGGTGAACTATGCTACTGGTGTTCCTCAGATCATGTAGAGGGGGTGGGAACACAGGATGTACTGTGCTGTACTTTGTACCCCATAGCATATGCACAGTGTACACGGAAAATCTGCCCAGGTTAGGCGTGGGAAATTGAGCAGGAGATAACTACTTTCTTGAGTGCCCTCTCCTGTTGAGGTTGTAGTTGCTAAGTTGGAAGGGTTAATAATTTCCTTGGTGTTGCCATGTAGAGTGAAAATAGCTAAAGCTCTGTGTCAGAGGGTTGGAATATATATTGGCTGTGAGTGTTTGATCAAACCCATGTGCTTTTGCTTGCCCTTTACAAAGAGGTAGGTTTTAAAAGTGGCTCTTGTTCTCCTGAATGGATGGGCTGTTTAGAACCCTGCTGATCACTGAATGCTTTAGGGTCTGCTATATTCCTTTTTAGCAAGGGGATTCTTTTTTTTTGAAGTACTTCTTAGGTGTCAGATATGTTGCAGGCAACTAGAGCAAGCCAAATCAGGCTTGCACCAGGAAGGACTTGTGCTTTGTGTGGAAGTCTCTCCGCTGGCTTGTACCAATGATTGAGCTATGTGCATGCTTTGGATAGGGTTTCCTCACTGCTTTTGGTTTGACATCCTCTTGGTCAAATGATTTGCATGCTTGTCAAAGGAAAGGTCCAGTCCTGGTGTTTCTTGGAAATGGATGCTTTGTGCTTTAGGAAAGCAAAGTTTCCAGGTTTGATGCAAATGTAACTGACTGATGAGGCTTTGTACACAGAAGTGCCTGAGGAAAGGGAATTCTTTCCTTCTTCCTGCAGATAAGCTGCTTATACTCAGACCGGAACAGTGGCTGCCTTTCTTTTGCTGTAGTTGCATAGCAAATAAGTGGCGATAGTCATGAAATGATTCACTTGCTTCTAAATCCTTGCCCCAGTTTTGTTTTTTTTTTACAGCCTGCCTTAATGAGAGTCTCAAGCTGATTACATGGTAACTACTTCTTTCTTGGGCCTAGACTTACCTGACACCAATTTATATCAGATATCCCCTAAACCCTTACAAAAGAGCAGAGAGGTGAGAAGGAGCAGATAAATACAGCTTTATAAATACAGCACTTGCGTAGGTCTTCCATTACTTTTTTTCTTTTGAAATAGCTGTACGTGCTCATAATACCTCCACTACGTTGGTTGTGCTCTGGGCCAGTCACTGCAGTGTCAGAAATAAAGGGGGCAAATAACTATTGTAACCATCAGGCTGTTGGTGCATATTTGAACAATGAGATATGATGGAATCTGGGAATCTGTAGATATGATCTTCCAGCTAGTTCTATAGGAGCTACCGTTCAAAAATGCTCTGAGGCATTCAACTTGGTCTACTCCACCATACAGGAGCTGAGCTGGCTGTGGCCTCGATGTTGGAATCCTGTAACTAAATCTCTGGGTCACTTTGCAGATGCTGGTTGCTGCTGTCTCCTCTGTGGTTGTAGCATCTGTGCAGGGTCAGTTTCCTACCTGGTTCCCTGTGCAAACAGATGTTTTTTTGCAAGGATGGATGAATCTGTGGCACGTAGCTCAATAAGTGAGCTTAATTCCAGAGGAATCCCTATAGTACAAAACCTAGAGTAGGGAGGTAAGGAAGCTGGAAGCAGGGAGCACTCTGGTAGTAAAATCCTTGGCAATTTCCTTGAAGCAAAGCTTCATTTGCTTTCCTGTTAAATATGCTGAGTGGACCTGTGGGGAGCTTTATCAAATCCTTCCCCTTAAATGGAACCCTGCTTGTGGGATACCGATGTCCTGCAGGTTCTCTTTCTCAGACCATATTATATTTTCCCTCCCAGTGCAGTACAAGTCAGCAAGCAGCCACTTACCTATTTTTACCCCCTAGAATAAGCATGCTCAGGTCCAGCTGCCTGGTATCCCAGACCTAGACTGTGCTCCCGTAATGGGCAATTCGGGAACCCCTTCTGCACAGCAGCATCCAAAATGTGTATTAATTTTTGCAGCTCTAGACGTGTGCAAATATGGTGACTAAGGTTCCTGATGTGTAAGCTTTAAAGTGATGGGGAAATAGAGGAGGCGAGTAGAGTTTTCAAGCCTGAGGAAGCAAGTGATGACTGATACCTACTTTCAATCAATGTAATTTGTACCTGTGGGCCTCAGATTAGGTAGGTTTTAGCACTGGGTTACTTCTATTTGCTCCAAACCTGCATCTTCTGTTTTTCTTTGTTTCTCCATTAGATGTCCTCGTTGGGCAATTGAGTTCTTTATTCAAAGGCTAGCTGAAAAATTTAAGATAGAAATTGCATCTGGAAACTGTGTGTGTATTCCCCTTGCCAGTCCATGGGCAGGATCCATTTCTTGACCTGGCTTGCCTGGCTGAGAAGTGTCTTGCTGAGAAGACATTGCCGTAGAGGGTCAATTAAGTTAATAGGTAGCTTAATGAAGGTTGTTCCTCTTTGAGTTCTGTTGATGCAGTTACACCATCTGGGTAGAGAGAATTCTGCTCTTTCTTATGGTACTGGATTAATTATCTTGAGCTAATCATGGAGGCACCAATAAGCATGTAATGAAGCTATTCCTGACTAACAGCTCTGGCACCTCTAATAGGTGGAATGTGTCACTGAGAGCCTCAGTGGTACAGCAGCCTTGTCATACTCAGCTTGGCATGAAAGCAGCACAGAAGTGAGGAGCTTGAAGCTGTGTCAGGGATGTATGAAGTGGGGGAAGGTCATGGTCTACCTTAAGCAGAAGTTGCTGAGATTGAGCTTCAGTTTTTCTGAGGTTCTCCAGGCTGATCTCATTAATGTAGGGTTTTTTCCCCTGTGGATTGATTTTTTTGCCTCACTTCTAACATCAAAGCAAAAAGAGCCCGAGAAATCCCTGAAGTGGGCATGTGAAATGTGCTGCATGAAATTGGTGATAGGAGCAATTGGCAAGATCTGGATGAAGCAAAGATAATTGAGCAACAGATGTTAGCTAGTTTAATTTTTATATAACTTTTTAATTAAAAAAATGTGTGGAGAAAGCATTGTGTTAATACCGTAATCTCAGTGAGGGAAAAGATCCTGTAAGTACTTTAAGCCATTGTTGCTGCATTGGCCAATTCAGGTTTATAATAAAAAGTTGAACAGGGGATGAAAGAGAATCCTAGTCAGCTGCTTGCTTGTGAGTAGCTGGTGTCACCTTCTTAAGGAAATGATGTATAAAATATAAAAGCCTCGTGGCGGTCCTTCCTGACATCTATTTCAGCTCCTTAGCTAATGAGAGAGGTACAGTACCGTGCTGTCTGATAAACCTGATCCACATCTTCAAATGCCACCTCTCTGGCCATTCCATTACGATACCAGTGATCTAGTGAGCTGACTAGTGAGTTGTTACACCAACAAACAAACAAAAAAACACCTGGTTTTAAGTCTTCTGTTGTTTTTGCGTTCTGACATGATACACCAGGCCATAATCTTTCAAGCAGGGAGGATGCAAGGCGGGAGTGGTGCCACCTGTGTCCCTGTTCACATAACTCAAACCTCATCCTATGAAACAGAGGGAAAAGAAATACACAAGCTGAAACTTGTCCTCTATGCACTCAAGCTGTTGCTGCTCGTATTGTGCTAAGGGGGAAATCTCTGTTGTTTACCTGTTTATTTTGATTAGAAATTTAAACGGATTACTGTAAATGAAAGGTGAGGCCTGTCCTATTGCCAGGCAGGTCTGAAAGAAGCCTGTGTTTCATGAGGAAAGGTGTTTTGTTGTCCTTATTCTTGCATTAAGAAGCTTTGTCTGACAGTTATGCCAGGCTTCTCTAACCACTCACTCCACTGTGCTGGTTCCAGAGGTCACATTTTGTAGGTTAAGGTAGGAGCAACTCATGTGCCTGTTTTAAGAATACATTGCCTTGCTCACCGATTTAGTTTGGCAGACAAGATAGGCTACTGAAGCTGTCTGAAAGCCTGAGAAGTCTTTTGAACCATCCCAGGTGTTGGTTTTGCCATGTGCATGGGTAGGAGTGCATGTGAGGTGGGGGAGTTGATGTTGTCTGTATGAACTCCTGTCTTTTGTTTGGGGTGTTCAGAAGCGCAGACCACAGCTCTGCCAATAATTGACCCACAGAAGTTGCATGGCTGACTGAAGGCAGGGCTTTTTTTTTTTTTTTGATGTGTTTTGAGTGTGCACAAAGACAAAAGCAGATGAGCTTTCCTGGAGCTTTGTGTAATAGCGTCCAGGGTGAAGTTTGTCTTTTGTCTTGCCAGCTCGTGCCTGAGGGCTGAGGTCCCTTCTGTCTGCACTCCTGGTACGTGATATGAACCCAGCCTTCTCCCTTGAGCCAAGATGGTGGTGCTCAGCCGAGATGGGGAGGTTACATGTAGGATTATGAAAGCAGTCCAGTCACCAACACTGTACCTGGTGAGAGAGTTTGGCTGTGGTGTTGCCCTTAGAAAGGTGCGAGTGCTCTCCCCGAGGCTTCACCTGCTAGCCAGCCCCAAGCCTCTGTGCCATGCTCCTGCCAGGTGCATGAGGGCCTGGAGTCTGCATGGGACTCCAGCTCATACCATGGCTTTCTTCAGTCCTGACAGCCTTTCTGGCAGCACATAGCTCTCCATAGCCACACCAAGTATGAAAAAAAAACACCCAGTCCATTTCCCTCTGAGCTCGTTTAATTTCCATGTTGCCTTGCTGCCACAAGGTGGTAATGTTGCTTCTGCTCCTTGCTTTCCCCATCTCCTTGCAGAACCGAAAAGTTTGAGTTCTCATAAACAGGAAAAAAATAGATAGCCCGAGGTCCCATGCCTCCCCACTTCCAGTCCTAAATTGCAGCTTATCTGCTTAGTCACCATACATTTGCAAGTTCTTCAGTGTTTGGGGAAAGGTATGAATGGGGATCCTGAGGGGAAATGGCTCTGATCCTGAATGAAAGCAAGGCAGCAGCTTAGCCTCTTGGCTTTTGTAAGGCTTTGAAAGGGGTGAATTTGGATCTCAAGGTGAAAGATATTTTTCTGACAAGCGAATACCTGTAAATTGAAGATGTAAGAGAGCTAGCCAACTCAACAGAATTTGTCACAAATTCATGCTCATTGTCTACCAAGCCCGGAGCAGACCTTTCTTTACAGTCTGCCTTCTTGGAGGATTTCGTCTGCATTTAAATGGGTGATCTTCCTTTGAAGACCTGCATAATATGTGGCTTATTTTCTGGAGGAATGTTTGGCAGGTGTTGACTAGAGTTTGAGTAGTCACCTTTTCTATGGGGCTGTGTTTATTTTGTTCAAGTACGCCTTTAACTATTACCCAAACTTTTAGACTTCTCCATGAAAAGTCAGTGAATGGTTGTGTGTGTTTTTTTTTTTTTTTTCTTTTTCCTGATGCAAATAAGCATGGCTTACTCATGACCACGAGGGGATGCCTCTTCCGATTTGAAATTGTAGCTGTGGTGTTGACTTGTGGTCAGGCTGGGATCAGTCTGGGATTAAACTGGACTGGCAGGGCCGGGACGGCCACGTTCCTGCCCAGCGATGGTAAGTGCTGTAGTCACTTCTAAAGCTTGGTGTGGAGCTCCTGCTAGAGCCTGAGCCTCTGTGCTGCTCTAGTTTCTGGTGTCATTGACCAGGTGGCTCAGATCTCTGCATATATTGACTTCTGGTAGCTTTTTCACCACATAAAGCACCGAATGTAAAGGTGCATGTTGCTCATATCCTAGCCTTAAAAACAAAGCAACCAGAACATTTCCCTGCCCTCTGCTGTGGGTGCAGAGTTGCCTCCTAGGAGACATTTCCATGACTGAAATGTATCATCAAAATGGCTAGAGGTGGCCTAAAATAGAAGAGAAGAACGTAGTGCTGCTCCCTTTGCTTTTTTTGGAGGGGAAGAAGCTGAAGCATGGGGGAACTGCAGCCTTGCCTAAAGCTACAAAATGCAGCTTGTCGCAGAGACAGAACACATACCTAGTGTATCCAGCTTTGTTTTGTTCCATAATTAACAAAAACAAAGTTGTTACTATTTTTTCCTAATTGCTTACAGCAACTGTGGCTTGTTTATTCAAATATTTGATATTTATTGCAGCCGTGACGTATTGAGTCCACTTAAAAAGGGAGGAGTTGAGCAGGAGGACAGCACATCGCCGAGCTGTAAAGAAGAGATGCAGCAGTGCAATGCTGACTGCTCAGACCAGACATCAGTGTGAATGTTTCCTATGCCAAATCCAAACCAACCTGTCCAACAGTGTATATTGAGCGGGTTTGTCATTGCTCTGGGGCCCTTACACTCAGGCCCCTTTCTACTGGAAACCTTGCTAGTTCTGACACTATTTTGGGCTCAGTGTTCAGTTTAAACTGATGATGTGTAGACCTCACAGCAACAAAAAGCTTGTAAAACTCTGTATTAAACACAGATAAATCTTGGCCAGGTCATGCATTAGAAGGACAAATAGCCTTAGATAAGGTATACAAGGAAAAGATGATATAGGTCTTATATCTTATGTTAGTGTCTTTTTGTAGGTGCTGTGGAAAGAAGGATTTTCTTGCAAACCTTGTAGGCTTCATAGGCCAAAACAGTACTTTTGAAAAGTTTTTGCTGTGTTCTTTTCAAGCTTTTTAAGAAATTCTGGAGATGCTCATCACAAGTGATTGTGATAGAGATGAGTAATATCTCAGTAGCGAGTGAGGAACAGTGGGATAAATAGAAATTATGAAGGGGGTTGCATGCAGAGACAAGTGAATCAGGTTTGTGGTAGGGGAGAAGGCCAAAACTGTGGGGTAGGGGTCTGATTTCTGGCAATGTTAGCCTGGACTTACAGGAATGAAAAAACATTGTCAGTGCTGAACATAAAGTGAAGAAGTGAAGAGCTAATCTGAAGGTGACATGAGTATTTTAACATGATGATTTACGACGTTGAGGGTGAGATGTGCAGGTCGTGGACAAACTGAGCTAGCATTGTTTATTTGGCCTTTACTAAAAATAGCAATGGCTTTCATCACGGAAACGTGACAACAGCATGAATTGTAGCAGAGGTTGCAGTGATATCTAAATGGTCAGTTGGTGTCCGTGAGCTCTGAGGCTTTTGCCGCCAGTCTTCCAGCTTTGTTTTTGCTCCAGACCAAGTGTGCTGTCTCTGTGTGGTCAGGAAAGACTTTGTTTTACTGAAGTGTTAGAAGTGTTAGAAGTTCGGGGTCTTGAATATGCTGCTAGTTGTTATGTAGAAGAGCAAGTGAAAGAAGTGCTGGCTCTTGCACAAATGTTCCGTCCCTTGCCTTTGACGACTGGTTTCCTGGCTTAAGAATAACGTAAGGTTGCTTTTTGCATTTACTTCCTTACTGAAAGTTGGTGTGGGGAAAAATGATGCTTGTGTTTCGCCTCTTGTAGTGACTAATAGAGGTTACTCCCTGCTGCTGAGCTTCCCACTGTACTTTGGAAAGCTGAGCATGTGCAGTTTTTGCCAAACTTGGAGAAAGGCTTAAACCTTCTTTTCGTTGGCCTGAATTTAAATATACAATGATGGCTGTAGCACACAAGCAGAGATTTCTTCCCTCTTGTTACTCTTGCAACAGTTTGGCTTGTAATCTGTGCAGGTATAGCAGCAACTCTCTCTGCCTTCTCAAATATCTTCATGGTGTTTCCTCAGCCAAACCACTTTCCTTCTCTTACCTCTTTCTTAGTAGCCCAGGCCTAGCAATGAGGCATTCACCTATAAAATAAATAGGTAAACTTTTGTTTTTCTACAGTTTCAGGGAAATGGAGATCAGTTTCCCAACAGGTCTCTGCTTGTGGAATTGTTCAGGTTAAGGTACTTGGCTCTCTGTTCACCTGCTCCTGCATGGCAGCAAGGGAACTTGTTGAAATTTCTCAGTTAGGATGGAAGAGGAGCATGCTTCTAAACTGTCCTACTTTTTTGTTTCTCCTGCAGAACAATGAGGTCTAGAGGGGTGGGGGTCTGATTTTGATGACAGAGGTTTCTTTTTGGGGAGGGTGGGAGGGCTGGGCTGTCTGAGATGACCACAGAAGGAAGATGTTGGGTAAAGACAGATTGTCTAGAAGCTGGAGGACAGCTGATTTCAAACAGTTAGAGCAGATAGCTGTTTGAGAAACACTTTTACAGTATCCTCAGCTTTCCTACAGGCAGGGAGAAGTGCAAGTAGCTTCCCCTCTCTTGGAAGCTGTTCCTTTGTTAGGCTTTTTGCATCCTGTGCTGTCTCCATGTGGCTTCCCTGCAGCCTCCTGCTCCAACTGCAGCAGCACGGGCAGTGTATCCAGGCAGGCTCACCTTTTCTGGAGCAGTTGCTCCTGTTCACCTATTAGCTACATACGTTGAGTTCATGTAAATGTGGTATTCTGTATCAGAGATGGCTCTCAGCTTATGATTAATAGTGGTCTTTGACATGCCTAAATTACCTAGCCCCAATTCTTCCATCTTGTTGTCTGGCTTCAGGTAAGTAATGTGAAAACAACGTCTTAATTTTATTTTTTTTGCCAAGAAATAAGGTGTGGGCAGGCTCACAGACCTCCTATTTCAGTCCCACTTGCTCAACTAAATGATTTTTGTAGCTTTCTTGAGTGTGGGGTGGAGCTGGAGATGTTGGCGGTATAATGTGCCTCTTTTTTATGCTAATATGAACCCTCAATCATTAGATGTGCAGTCACTTACATATATTGCGTGCGTGCACTTATTTTTCACGCTCTTTATAAATGCACACAGCACAGTGTGCCTGGGGACAACGTGCCCTCATCCAATTATTCGCTCCTTATTACAGAATCTGGGCTGGAGAATTTGCAGTGGAGCGCACACTTACTGCCTAGTCCTGGAGCCAAAGGGGGGGGACCTGTGATCTGACTGTAATACAACTGTAACCAAAACAGCGATGATTCTGGATTTCTCCAGTTGAGCCATTCTGGTCTGTTGAATAGCTAACATGCATTTCAAATGTTTTCCACATACATATTTAACTGATTGCGCCAAATGGCTGTTTGTGTGATGATGTAACTGACCCCCTCCCTTGCTCTTCTTGAGAAAGCACCTGCTGGAACTCAAGTCTGTGAATAAACAGGGTTCATTATCTGCCAGGAAACTGACTCATTTTTCTGCTCAGAATGCATTAGTATTAAATCCTTCCCCTGTCTTCATGAAGTGGGAGGGCTGGTGTAAGTGGCTGAATTGTCCTGCAGGTCATCTGTTGATCCACGTCTTTTCATTATTTCAGCCTAAACTAAAGGAAGTGATTGATGTGCAGAGGGACCTCTGTTTTCATAGCCTTAGAAACCTACAGAGATAACAGTATGGCTTCTGCCCCCTCAGGAAAGACACCTCCTCTTCAATTCCCTATGGAGAAGCGGGAGTCCTATGTAATTATCCCAGAAGCTGACGCAGATCTGCATGCGTGGGTAAGCAGAGCTCTCTGCTGTCCGCACAATCTGTGGTGTTGGGAACTCCCAGAACAAGGAGAATTTGAAGCATACGCTCTGCATATGAGGGCAGGTAGAACAACCCTCAGAAGAGTGAAGCTGTCTGCATGCTCAGGGAGTTCAGCGCGTTGGCTATGTTCTGGCTGGGCTTTCACACCTGTTTTCATAACCATGATGACTAGGATCCAGTCTTCTCTAGCTGAATTTCTAATATAATCGTGTTACAGTGCAGGTGAAAGGAACGTGTTGTCTGTCTTCAGCTTAGCTGAAGTGCCTGTCCCATTTTGAGCACTGTTACAAACCCCCTACTGCAGAGCAAAACAGCCTGTGTAGTAGCTCAAGCTGGAGTTGGTTTAAATTTCTTCCCCCACCCCAAGACTTGTCACTGCAAAATGAGAGTGTACAATCTTTCATTGTTCTTTTAATTTCAGCATTATTGGCAAACTAATCAATGCTGTCATAGCTGCACTTGACCCTTTTCATGTCTATCACAGATAGGTGCTTCCTCTTGCCAGTTGAAATAACACATTAATTATTCCATGGGTTCTGTGTGATGAGGACCTCTGCACAATGATCCCTCATCTTCTGTTCTGATGCACGGCCTTTGTCAGCAAGTAGAGTAATAGATGAAGAACGTGACCTTGGGTCCGCTTAGGGAATCTGTCATCTTTCTTAGAGCCACCGACCTTCCCTGTGGTGAACTCAAAGGTGCTGTGTAGCTCCTGTAGCATCAGGTGGAGGTTGAAGTTCCTAGTCAGAGCACAAACGTGCAGTAATATTAGAATTTATCATGGGGTAGTTAAATGGAAGTGGGTAAGTGCTAAAGAGTTAACTGTGTTCTCTTGGAACTGTCTGCTCCCTGCTTCATGATTAGAACTCAAATCCCAACCTTTATTTTAACTGTTAGTACTCTTACCTACAGTTCATTTCCTTTACCTGCTCCTTTTCCCTGCACTCTTTCCCATACAAACTCCTTTCTGTCCTGGCTGAAGACCCGATGTGCTGTTTTCTAAGAAATGCTTAAAGCTTGTTTTCTATGGGATTCTTGCACTGAATCAGTGAAATGGGAATGTGTTTTTCCATGAGAACTTCTGTTCTATATCCAACCTGCTTCTCCTGCAGGAAAATAAGATTCTGGTTCTCTTACAACTCCACACCTTCAGTTGGAAGTATGTCTTCTCTGTCCCTGTCTACTCTTCAGAGCTATCGCAAACTCTCCCAAACAGGCCAAAATGTCCTACAGAGGCCATGTTTAGAAAATATCTCTGATTGCATCTTTGCTGTCACTATATTCCCTTTTTTTCTAAAGAAAGGAAACTTTATCGTAAAGGTCGTTAACTATTTGGAAGAATTTTAACACGCCTCTAAAGAACAAAACCAAAAAACATAGGATCAAAAGAATACCTAGTGGGGCTTGGATACCCCTGAGAGAGGCAGCCCACCAACTCTAGGATGAGGAGTTCCATGGCAGAGATGGGAACAGGGGGTTGGAGGAGCAACTCAGAACTGCGAGACTGAACATTGAGGTGTTCATCAGTACTGAAGTTCTGGGG
Source organism: Oxyura jamaicensis (assembly GCF_011077185.1). Classification (NCBI taxonomy): domain Eukaryota; kingdom Metazoa; phylum Chordata; class Aves; order Anseriformes; family Anatidae; genus Oxyura; species Oxyura jamaicensis. The sequence goes on from NC_048897.1 coordinate 30,567,975, forward strand.
TTATCTGTCTTTTGTATTTATCTAGGTGTCTACACCTTGTAGGTGGTTACAACTGTCTTAAAAGCATATCCTTCTTTGAACACCTCTTCACTTCTAATCATCTGCTTGTGATCTGCCTTAATTCAGTCTTGATGCCAGGCTCGCTATGACTAACCATAGCCATGAGAAAGTTTAAACAGTCTAGAAATCTAAGCTTAGAGGTATCAGAGTAGATTTTGTTAAGGACTTAATTTTAGAAATCATCTTGTCAGGCAATCTTTAGAACTGCATGCTGATTGCTTTTTTATTTTAGGCTTGAATATGATAGCAATACTGGTGATAGCAATAGTGTTTTGCTGTTTGACAAGAACTACAAAACTTTTGGGGAAAGTGGAGCTGTGGAACAAAATGTGTGATGGTTTCTGCATACGTGACTTCAATTTTCTCTTTGAAATTAGGCAACACAATACAGAGTTGTCTGGTGAAATAATTGTTCCCTATTTTTCAGAGAGAAGGAAAGGGGGAAAAAAGCAAAACCAGTGGATGGGATTGGCTGAGATTTTTGTTTAGCATAGCTCTCTAGTCTTCTACTGCGACTGTAAGTGGTATCCAAGAATCAACTGGACTTGTTAGCAGTTAATGATTGAGTTTAGGCTTTGAGAGAGGGTAGCAGTATTATTGGAGAGCCAGAGAACATTCAGCTGTCTTCACGTTTCAGCTTTCTTCTTGTCTTTATGTTAAACATTGTGCTGTCAGAAGAGGAGGATGACTGAAGGGAATCTAGTTTTAAGCTGTTGCTGTGTTTCACATTCGTTAGGAGCGTGTCCATAGGGACAAGTGCTCAGGAGAACTGATTGCTAGCTGTAAGTCAGAGGACTGAAAAAGGGATGTGTTATGAAGTAGTTCAGTAACTTCATATCCAAATGAGCAGCATGGAATGCTGTAAAAGCCTTCCCAGGGAAGATGTAAAACCCGGGGAGGAAGTTCATAAGTTGTTAGAATTGTACTTGTCCTTCAAAGGAAAATTAAGAATTGCTCTGTCTTGGGCTCTCTTCATAGCTGAAGGCTGGGATTACTTGTAGGGTAGGAGTGCGTGTTGTCCTTGGAGGTTTTTCATTTTGTTGGTTTACTCTGGCTGTTGGTGTGCAGCAGCTTAGGAGGATGGAAGCTGACTGCATAACCTTTTAGTTTTAGGGAAACTAATCCTCGGTGCTGCATGGTAGTGCTTCCCTTTCGGGAGAAGAGCCCTTCCCTCGGTGTAGTTTGGATAGTAGCACTACATGGTAAGGCGCCTGCTGTGATAGCACATCTGAAGATCTGGTGTAGGAATTACATGTCACCAGAAATTGTTACTGAGAAGTTAAATTTGCTGCGCTTAAGTGTCTTCTCAAAGCCTGCCTAGATGAATCATTCTGTCCCAAGAGGCTTTGGTGGTGATCCTCGCCCCCGGGGAGTGTGGTACATTCTGATAGTTGGTGTGCTGTGAGGAGATTGTATCCTGACTTTTCTCCTCCTCGGGCTGCAGCTTCTGGCATTCAGCTGCTTCATTCCTGATAAGTTTTCCTTTTCTGCTCGTGGTGTTCAGCACATTCATGCTTTCCTTTGCTTTCTTATCCCAAGGCATGCCGTAACTCAGACCTTGCTTCCTTTTTCCCCTCAGTAGTGCGGCTGTTTGCAGACCTGAGTTAATGGAGCGAGCACAGAGCGGCAGTCCTGTAGTTCCTGACATCTGGCAGAAAAGGCATCTGCTGAGATACCAGTGCTGCTGAACAGGGGCCATTCATGTAGTAGTTTTAAAACAACAATCACAAACAAAAACACGCACAAAATACAATCCCCCTCCTCCTATTTTAGCAAGCTGGGCCAGAAGCATCTCCCAGGGTGAGCAGAGTTAATCTTCATCATTGTGGCATTGACTGACAACCTGGAGGATGATAATGTGTGATTTTTCCTGGTGAGCGGGGGAGGAGAGTGGAAATTGCAGTTTTGCTGTTAATTGTACTTTAGATGTCATTTGTGACAATTTCATATTGTCTAGACAGATATAGTGGAGCAGTTGCTTCCACAGAGCCTAGTGTTAGCCTGTTATATATCTGGGTAGCAAAAAATGGAGGTGGGGGGGTGCAGCAGGGAAGAGAGTGCAGTGAGCTCCAGAAAGGATTCGGGAGTCAAGCATGATCTACTGAAATCTTTCCAAAGAAGATACAAGCAACGTGTATTTCTGTTCTCTCTTTGCATGTCTGTCAGAAACTGTTAGACATTAGTGGCTAGCACTTCCCTGTAACAGAGCTGCTGCTATTTGTCCATGGATTGTCTTTATTCTACTTAACAGAATTGCTCCTAAGCTCATTGTATATCGCAGCACGGTATTGGGCTACATTAGACTGAGCTTACTGAAAACATATAGCCTGTGTCTCTTTCAGGACGTAGGATAGCAAAAGCTATGAATGCAGCACCTAAGATTTCTATAAAATGCAATGTGGCTTACTTTAAAAACATGTATTCACACCTTCCTTAGGGACAGTAGGTTATACTATCACAATCACAAATTAGACACTTTATTGATGATTATAGCAGCATGCTTTTTATTGAACCCATTTGTCAGTACCAGATGCATTCAGATCTGTAACTTGGACCTCAAGGGCTTAGTCTAGAATGAATTAGTTAATAGATTTTATTCGTGTTCTGTACTCTGGTTTCAGTACAGATTTTGTTATTCGCAGGAGCATTAAGTGCAGAGATCCATCTGGATCTCAGGAGATTGCATATTGCCTTTTTCGTTTTGTTTTTTTGCCTCCTATTATATCTGTTGATGCTCACCTGTTTGTTGCTCTTAGTGATTGGAGAGGGCACAGTTGTAGGATAATTAAGAATCAATAGTTGCTAGCAGTTTCTTAGCTGAATTATCTTTGTCCATGTGATTTAAATGTGGCCTCACAAAGTGAGGTGTAGGTGTGGTGTAGTACAGGTGTCTTTGGCAGGGTTCGAAGGCTCCAATGGCAAGACCATTTCAGCAGAGACCATTCAACTCTGGCAATGTAGACTCAGAGTGGGATGATGCTTAATGAAGTGCATTTGTCATCTCCCTCCCCACAACACAGTAACTTCTGGGAGCACCTTCCTAGAGAGCCTTTCTGATGCAGGAGGTGCTCCTAGAGCAGCAGCAGCTCCTGTTGCTTCATGGGGTGGAGTTGCAAAGGTTGAGGTACAATCATGGGGCTCTGAGGCCTATAGGAAGTCTGTTTCCCTGGATAACTGGCTGTCAAGTATCAGTCTGTGGCTCAGGCAATTGTTGGTTTGCGTTTTACTTGGTGTTCATTTGAGGTGACGCATGCCCTGTAAAGCAAGGTTTTTCAAGTGTTTATTTCAAGGATCAGATGGGGTCTAAACCTGCGGATTGTCAATTTCCCCAAGCTGCTCTTTCAGAGACAAGCCTTCAGACACGAGTGCCTTCTGGCACAGCTATACTAGATACTGTGGGGTGTGCCTTGCTCCTGCTTCCACACCCTTCTGGTGCCCTCTGCTTGGTCTGTGTTTTGATTTTTCAGCTTAGCTGCTGGCTGCTTTCTGAGGGTCATGCAGCTAACTCGATGCTCTTTTTGGGCAATTGCCAGCTTCTCCAAAGAGTCGCAGGCACGCGACTGCTCCTCACATGGGGCAAAGCTTGGCTTCTGTTCCGTCTTCTAAAACACTGCTCCCTACTCACCAGCTGTTGGGGTACCAGGCAGTGCTCCATGGGCTGGATGCAGTCTGTGGGATGCCACTTGTCTTGCTGCACGCTTGGGTATTACAGAAAAAGGAAACTCTCCTGGTTTTGCTGGTTCAAAGCATCTTTTGCAGAACATGAAAACACTGATACGGATTCTGTTAATAAACTGCTCTGCATTGTTCAAGGGAAGCACTCATGAAGAGATTACACAGGGCTGTTCAGAAGGGTGGCAGCCTGAGCACGACAAGGCTGGTGCTGGAGTGCTCTCTATAAGCAGCTCTCAAGAGCAGACTTCAACGTGATGATGTTGCAGTGCCAGTAACCCAGTCTCTGAACCCTGAGCTGGTGGCTCTGAAAGGGACCAGTTGACTGAACAAGTCGAGTATCTGTTCTGGTCACACTAAACCATCCACCTCATCCTCCCAGAAGTAATCATAGCAGTTTATATATAGTGTAAGCGATAGACCTGCAGTCACTACAACCTGTCTTGCAAAGCTGTTGTACCATTTGTTCTGGGTTGCCTGCCTTGGCATATATTGACTTCTACACTTACAGCAGGAGAGAGGGTTTGGTAGTATGGAAGTACGATAACTTTCTGGGGAGCCGAGGGTTTCCTAATACCTAGCAGTGTTGAAGGTTAGAGCTTTTGACTCAGTAACTTGGGGAATTAATTCATCTCAAAGTTGAGATATTTAATAACTGTTCTTGGGTAAGACGAATGGTTGCCAAGCAACTTAGTGCCAGGGAGGACAGGATTTCTTCTTTACCTTCTCTGAAGTCCTAGTGCTTTGCAGCAAGTATCGAGCCTGCGGAGCAGATGTGTGCTTTTCCAAGTAACTGGAGTCATCTTTTGCTGTTTTCTGTATTCTAGGTTTAAAATGTAAAAGTCAAGGGTTTTATTTACTTGTTTTATTCCTGGAAGGCAATCCAGATTTGTCTTGTCATCCTGATGGGGAGGCTACTACTGGGAAAAATGTGTCTCATTTGCATTTCTACTGTATCTACCTGAGAAACATTCTGGCTGGGCTTATGATCTCAGTATCTTTCCTTTGTGCTATTTTGACTTGCTGGCTAGAAATGGGAGGTTGGATGTGGATCTGGTCCATCATCCTGCTTCCTGTGTTGACGCTTGCTGTCCTGCATTGCAAATGCTGCCTGCAAAGGAGGTATGTGGGGCTAAGGCTGAGAGACTCAAATCTTTCTCGCCAAGCCTGTGTGGGGGTGAATAGAACAGATGTGGCGTTGGCTCTCTTTGACTTTCAAACCATAACTATTTTAATTTGGGTTACAATGACTGGAAAACAGATTTTATCAGGAGTTTCGAGACAAAAAGACTTGAAAGGAAACTCAGCAGCCTTATAAACTTTGGTAGTTGATTTTTCCACTCTCCACACCCGCCCAAAATCATCTCTCTTGTAAGTGTTAATGTAATGGCTGCAGCAGGCCTGAATGAGTCAGTCTTGAAACAATGCCATCCTCTGCTTTGTGACGAGAAGCTAGATGGAGGTGCATGTAGAAGCCGTGGTGGAGGACATGTTCTTGCTCTATACTTTGATTCTGCTGCCTTCATGACTCAGACTCGCTTCTCGTGTATTCAAGCTGTCTGGCTGCATTTGCATACATTTGCTTCTTGAGTGAATACTTGGTATCTCTCCCTGTGACTGATTAAGATGCAGAGGAAATGAACACTTCTGTGTCCAAAAACCTCTCTTTCTGAGCCTTGAGACTAAGATTTAATGTTTTGCCATGAATATATGCCAGCAGTATCCTTAGTGTCTCCATACCAAGCTGTGTTCTTTGTCCTGTGCTCCTTGGCCCGTTCCATATGTGGCCACCTTTGAGTAGGTACGAATTTGACAGATGGCCAATGCAGTGTTAGTGTTTATGGACCTGGCAAACTGGGGTAGCTTATCTCCAAAGGAAAAGTAACATCTGCATTTTTCTCTGGAAATTTGGAAGCGGGTTTGGGACCACTCTTCTTACTTGAGGTATTCTTTCTCTTTTTTAGTGAGAATATTACACTTTGTATAGCTATGTGACAAAAACACTTATGCCATCAGTCAGTGGTTTAGTATGTTGTAGAATTCTCTGCACCAATGATAGAAATAGTTCTAAGAGGCTTCAGCAAGTAGGACATAAATAGGAGGGATGCTCCTGAATGGTGTCTAACTTAGTCATTTGTTTTTTTTCTTTTTAGGAGGTTGCTGGAGTCTTCCCTCATTTCATTATCTCGCTATGATGGAGCAGGGTCCCGGGAACATCCAATCTACCCAGATCCAGCCAGGTAAGAGCTAAATGCAATTTAAAGGCATTTTAGTTTCATAGGCAAAAGCATTACTTTGGTATAACTCCCTGTATCTTTTGGCAGTGGTCCTAGTATTGGGCCCATCTTCTCCTCAATGACTTGCCATAGGGACAGGAGGGCAAACCAAATGAGAAGATGTCGTTAGGTCTTGAGAATGATGTAAAGAAGAAATTGCTGTTGAAGTAGGCACGTGAGAATTCCTGTAATGATTTGGGATGGAGAACACTAGGTGGCAAGCAGGTCCAATAGTAGAAAAGAGGTGATATCAATACATTTGAGGTATCTACTCAAAGAAAAAATGAAGGAAAAAAGAAAAAGTCTGTTAGGGAGTAAGGGTGACTGCAGTAAGGACAGTTAAGAGCTGGTGAGAGCAAACAATGTGCTCAGAAGAATGGAATGTCTCCATAAATGTATAAGTATGAGAAAGCATAACCAGGATGTGAAGTATACTTAACTAAGAATGAATTACTGACAATTATTTCTGAAGAGTCATGAATCATTGACATTAGACATAGGAACACCTGTATTGCTGCTTAACCTCCAGAAGAGGTGGGAGTGTTTCAGAGGACTAGAAACAGCAAACGTGGCAGAGTTATCAAAAATGGAAAGGAGTGATCTTTGCAGTTACCACTTAGTGTATTAAGAAAACAACAGATGGGATAATATGACCTACAGACTCTGTCAGAAAAGATGATAGAATCGTGAACAGCAAGCAGCTTTGGAGGCTTTCAAAGACTAACTTATGACAACAAGCTTTCTTTAGATGGGTTTAACAAAGGTATGAACGAGGAAAATTCAGTAAATTTTAAATAAATCTGATTTAGGCTCTTAAGGAACCTCTGGCATAATTGCATGAATTGAAGGTTACTATGATTTATCATAAAAGAGTGATACAGGAACAATATATCAAAGTTAAACACCTAAGTTGCTGAAGGAGGTGCTTTTTTCCCTCTTGTTCTCTTCTGCATTGACAGCAACATACATTTTTATACGGACAATAAGTACAAGTTTTCAAATAAGAGGTGATATTGCAAACTGGCCACACATTATAATTATGCTATTAAATGACTCTTTTGCTGGCTCTCTCTGTAAAAAATAAATCCTTGTAGAGGAGAAATGTTATATTGGGCTTTTTTTTCATCTGTTATGAAGAAATTTACTCTGTAAAGATAACTGAAAGATTTAGAAAGGGTATAAAGCTGTCTGGAGTGAGGTGTAAGTAAGGTGGAGTGTGTTACCCATATATGAGGTCACTGGAAAGCCTACCTAGGTTACTACAGAATGTCTTGGCAACTGAATGTCAGAATAATGCTGATAAATGTAAAAAGCTTTCTAGTTGGCAATTGATTAAATGATAGAGGGACAAACTCATTTACCCAGAGAGATAAAAAAATATTTTACAAAGGTCAGTTAAAGGATATTACTGCATTCAAGTCAATTTATGAACGCTAAGAGCTGTTAGATGTCTGGAAGTGCATCATTCTTTATATTCTGGAATGCGTAATCCGAAGTAGGCAGATTTCTCAAGTAAGAAGTGGTTTTGGCTCTCTGGAAACTGCATTTTGAAAAGGAAAAAAGCAGAAGCCTGCCTAGATTACCAAATCTTTTTTCCCCTCTGTCAGACCTCTCCCACAGTGAAGCTCAATAACGTGTATGAGAAAGGATCCCTGTCTGAGACACTTCTACTATAAGGAGGAGCATTGTCAAAAGTATTTTTCTACTTGAAGCCATTTTTGAACTGGCATGGCACTCTTCACGTTAAAGTTCAATCATTTTTATTTTTTTAATCTCGTAGAAGGTATAGTAACTTGAGTTTAAAAGGAGCTTTGGAAGAGCAGTCCAGTGTTGAAACTATCTAAGAGGCTTAATTTGTTCTACTCGGTGTCGCTTTGTCTTTTTCAGAGGATTAGGTACATAACGTGAATTGGCATGAACTAGAAATTTGAGTGGGGTAAGATCAGAGTCTTCCTCCACAAATCTTGTTGGTGTGCGAGACTAGTAGAATCTCTGTAATTGTCCCTTGACCTTATTAGAAATTGGCAGGGGATGGGTATGTATAATTAAATGGGATGTTTCTCCATCTGAGTTTTCTGTAGCATCATAAGTTTGTAACAGGGAGGTTAAAATTTCCAGATGTTCTTCAGTAACAAAGTGGAAAAAGTGAAACAAGGGTGAAATGAACTATCTCTCTATCTCCTTAAGACCAAATATCCTTAAGACGAAGCTGTCTCAGTGAATTTTTTTTAATTCCCATCCATGCTCTGAAGAATTTATTTTTCAGTCTGTGTGTTAGATGTGTCTCTGCATCTCCTGTCTGTAATGATGCTATGTTTGAATAGCCTAGGTCAGGAGTGAGGCAGAGAGAACATTTTTGAAGTTCCCTTGGGTTTTGAATGAATATTCTGATGTAGACTGCTGTAGCCTTTCTCAGTGGCCTTGCTGAACTTCTCTAAGGATGGCTTGGCTGTTAGGCCATTCTCCACAGCTTCAAGATATACTAAGCTCAGAAAACAAGCTGCAGAGAAATTAGAGCTGGTATCAAAAGAACATACGTATATATATATATATTCTTTTTTAAATAGAGATACTGAGAAAGATATTCTCAGACTACATATGTAAAGCAACACAGGAGCGGTTGTTAGATACATCTCTAGAAAGATCTAAGTTGTTAAAATAGTTGCTGGGAAAGAGATGCTTGGCTTGACAGGCCTGACTGTTGCCTGAGTGTAAGGCTTAAGAGGAATGGAAGCAACCAAAGGTTGGAGTCTCTTATCAGCACTGCCTTCAACTGAAGGGTTAGTGGTGTGTATGCTGCTTTAGTGATCACCGAGGAAATCAATGTCACCAATCAGGTAGCTACTTTTAAAGCATGTCTGCTGGCCCAGAGACACTTAGAGGTATGGGCTCTAACAACGGCAGTGAACACTGTCCATCAGCATCGAGGCAGGGTAGATGGGTGGTGTTGGTACTTGTGAAGTGTCAGGGAGCTCGGGGCAGGGCAGCGTGCTGCCCTTGGGTGCAGGTAGGCCAGTTCTTGCCGTGGCTGGTCCGGGTAACTGGGCATAGACATCCTCATGGAAGTTCTTGTGAATTTTAGTTTTCTTTCCTTTGAAAATACTAAAATGGGGAGGGTGAAGAGAAGCAGCCCTTGTTTAAAATTTTTCATATTATCTGTAAATATGTCCAGCCTGTTTGGATTTCTGACTGTATTTGAGGACGCTGCTATGTAATAGCTCTTGCTCTAAATGGCATCATGAGTATTAAAGAAAGGTATTTGAACTTTACTAATGTTAGCAAAATGTTTCCTTCTGTTAATTCTCGCTTCCTTCAAGTTCCTCTTCTTGCTGGCCAGCCAGCAGCACTAGGTCCCTGTTTCTCGCTGCCATAGTTGTTGGGTGAGACAGAAGCTGTTTGGTTCTGTTTTTTGCACGGCAGCCTTTCTCCCACTCAGCGCCTTGTTCTGTGGCTGTCATGTGTGGCAGCATCGCCTCTCCTACTCTGAACCATCTGCTTCAGTAAACAGGGTCTAGTCACCTCAGAGACTGGGTTAATTCAGCTCCTGTGGTGCTGTCAAATACAGTCTGCTGTCCTGGGCACTCAAACTTGGTTTAAGAATTGCCGGCTAAACTTTACATGTGTTTTGTCTCAGCTTTATTAGAAGCACAGGTGAGAAATAAATGTATCAAGTGGTCTGCTGTGACTGGCTTGTGTTTAGCCTGCTGGTAAATGAGCTTCATTCAGGGGCTGACGTACACTTGTGTTCAGTAGCTGAATGAACTGAAGAGGTATGTTTAATGTTAAACAGGATTTCTTATGCTGCTTTGCAGCCTTCTCCTCCCTCCAGGACAGCTAAATCTCTTATGTCGGTTCTCAGCTCTGATTCTGATTTGTGTCATAACCATATTCCAAAGAGAGACATCCTGACAAATACTTTTTTTTTTGGCTGTGTATGCGCAAGCACTCGTCTGCAAAGATTAATTCCTTAGTCTGTTGCTCTGAATATGTTTCTCCCTTGCCCTTTGTATGTTATCACTTGCACCTTTCTGTGTGTCACAATTAAGCTTCTTGTCTTACCTTTGAAAATCCTCTTCACTGTCCATCCGTTGTACTTACCATGTGCTGTTGGGAAGCTGAGTCTGGCTTCTGGTCATCCGTTATTGCCAGTCTTTGTTGCTTATTCTTTCTTGTTCTTCACACAAGAATCATGGTGTTCTTGTGGTGTCCTGCATGACTTCAGAATACTAAATATCTGCAAAACTCCTTCACATCCTTCTGTAGAAAATCTCCCTTGGTGTGCTGTTAACAAAGAAAAAAGTTCCAGTGATTGCACTGCTGGACTGCTGAGAGCACTGTTCGTGTCTTCCTGTATTGCCTTATTTCTCTGCCTGTACGTGTTATGCTGTAGACTTGTTTTTTGGCATTCACAGAGGCTTTGGATTATGCAAAAGGACGAAAAAGAGAACAGCTTCTTGTTTATATGTGCGGGTCAAGACCAGGTTGGACAAGGCCCTGGGCAACCTGGTCTAGTGGGTGGCATCCCCCCTCTGGCAGGGGGGTTGGAACCGGATCTTTAAGGTCCCTTCCAGCCCTGGCTGTTCTATGATTGCTGTTTTATGCTTGGCCTATTAAGTCTTCAGGGGAGTTAAGAGAAATACCATGTTTGTACAGTAAAGTCTTCTACATTATATAAGTATGAGCAGCTTTAACTCATCTAACGGTGCGTAAAGATACAGGAGGCATCCAAAACAAAGTGCACGTGTATGGTTCCCTTTACCACTTTTGCTCTGTGGTGAATACATTTAGAGACCCCATAGCCTGTAGTCTGTCAGTAAACTTCCCATGTTAAAGAAATAAGAGCCTGCTAGGGTGCAGGGAGCTTACCTTGCAGAAGAGGCATCTCTTAGTCTCTACACGCTTTTTGTCACCTTCTCTTTTGCTCATGTGCCATGAATGTGTGGAGGAATGGGAGATAGATTTTATTAATGTTGTTTTGGCTGCAGACAACTATAAAGGACAATCAATCTCTTGAAGAATTAGTATGTCTTTCTCATGCTGCTCTGGGGAGCAGTCTCTCAAAATACTATTAAATAGTTTTCCATTGAAATATGACTTTAGGGATAGTAGCAGAGCACTTTATCAGACCTGGTATGATTGTTTGCTGCTCGTGCTGATGGATGTGAATCTGTTCATGTATTACTCCTAGTACATCACCATAGAGCCAGCACAGCTCTGGAAGGAAAAAGTGTTCCATGCTATATAGCAGTCATATTATCAAAGGATGATTTTTGGACTTGCATTTTGTTACTGGTTGTAGCATAACACAAACTTTGTAGTGGTAGTCACTGTCAAGGTGAATTTATCCTTTCTCTTGGTTCTCATGGCTGACAGCAAGGTCTGTTTTAAAGAGTTTAACTCGAAGCTCTGCTCTGAAGATGAATAGCATTGGTAGAAGTCAGACAGCTCACCTCTTGTGTGATTGTAAATATATATATATGTTTATCTCTATATTAACGTCTGGAATTTGCTGTTCACTTGTTTTTTTATTTGCTTTTTTCTTTGTTTAAAGCTGTTCAAATTTTCACCTCTAGATTAAAAAAAAATAGAACTGTGCTGCCTATTATCAGTCTCTTGCCCATGGTGCCTTGGTAGAAAATGAGATCGGTACTTGCCAGGGTCATGAAAATACAGTCTGTTAACTTGCATTGGTTAAAAAGAACAGAATCATGGAATGTGGGAACTAGACATTAATCCACCTATTCCTTTAATATCTAAGTTGTTTGTTTGTTTGTGTCTCCCCCTCCCCAGTTAGGTCTCAAGTCTAGCTTGAATAAGGCTGAAGAAATGGTTATTAAAGTATCTGAGGTCTCTGGACTTCAGTACTGAGTTACTGTCTCCCAGACTGTGCTCGAAGTTGTGGATGTGCGTAGGATGGGGAAAGAGCGCATTTTTACCCATTTAGCACCAAGGAGCTGGGTAATGCTCATGCATGACAGCTGATGCAAACAAAGGCCAAGTTCTGCTTGTGGAAGGATTAAGAGTTAATTGCAGAGGAAAGTGGGACTCAGGCTTTTAATCACAGTGCTGCTCTTGCAACATGTAGTGGATCTAATGACATTGTCATTATATGAAAGCCCTACCATTTGAACTAAAAAATATTTAAAGCTGTTTCACCCTTTTTCCAACTTGATACTTGGTGGTGCTTCCCTTAAGCTACCCTCAAAACACCACCACCTTTATTCAGTATTTGTTTGAACGCTGCTGCTCTTTGGCATTGATAGCAGAGTTTAGATTGGGAGTGGGCTTGGTTCTTACCAGGGATGCTTGCTGGGATTAGGTCTGTGAACTGGTAATCAACGACAAATGGACTCCAGGGACTCCCGATGAGAAAACTCTGAGCTGTGGGTGAGGTTTTTGTTTACAGGTACTCTATAGTATTTCTGTTTGCAAAACAAGGAAGTCACGTGGGTGTGAACAATATAAAGGGAAAATTGGTTCTACTTGTTTTCTTTATTCACACTGTCTTACTCATGCATAAAACACAAACAACCTATTTTGTGATATGCTGCTACTGTCCTGGAACCTGGAGCTCCAGGGGAAGAACAAGGCTGGCTGTCATTCTATGCTTTTGTAACAAATGTCTATCTCTCTCTTGCTCAGGTTGTCTCCTGCTGCATATTATGCTCAGAGGATGATTCAGTATCTTTCCCGGAGGGACAGTATTCGACAGCGCTCTATGCGATACCAACAAAACCGTCTCCGCTCTTCCTCCTCCTCTTCTTCCACTTCAGAGAACTCAAGCCCATCTGTAGAGGGAAATGACCTGGAATTTGAAGATTTTGAGTAAGTTTGCGTGCTGCCTTGCCCTCTTGCTACTGTGTGTTGTCAACACAAGACTGCTTTGTGGCTTCCTGCTGCTTAACATGCAAAGACATCTCAGGCTTCCTGTAGGAACAAGATAAGTTTAAGTCATTCAATTAGTCATTCAATGAAAACTGATTGCTACACATGGATCTTGTCACTTCTGTTATGAAAAGTGAAAGAGGCTTTAGGCAACCTTTGGCACATCAGAGTATCTCAACCAGATTTAAAGGACTGGTTAAACAAAGGAAAGGAGAATCTTGTCCTCTTGTGGAACTGATGAGGAGCCAAGAGTTTATTAGAGCTTTCAAGTTTTGAGACAGAACAGGAGCCACAAAGAGGCTTTGCAGGACTTAGTTATTTGATCTAAGGCTATGAGAGACAGCCAGCATGTTCTGTTACTTTTACTTGCTATATCTGCACAACTTTGTCAGATGAGCTTCAAGTTTCTGGGATTGCTTTTTTGAAAGACTCTGATTGTGTATCTGTGTTAAGTCTTAATTTCCTATAAGGAGAGCAAATGGCCTCTAGTGTCAAAGTGAGGAATGGCCCTGCATCCTAACCTTAAAACAGTCCTCCTGTAAGCCACTCTATTCCTTTCTGAGCAGTTCTGACAAACTTTTAAATCTGTTCTCCGACATCTGCTTTTGGACTTTGAGGTACCCAGTGTGATCTCAGTGAACAAACTTATAGCAAATCCTTTCCAATAAATGGTATTAGAGTAATGGACTGTTTGGATGACATGGAGACCAAAAGCTCAGGCATTTAGATTAAAATCAATTTTAGCAGAAACGAGAATATGACCCTTCAAATCTGACTTCAATCATTGCATTCAAATATGAGATTTTTCCCTTGGTACTTTAAGTATTTCACTGATTTTTTTTTTTTTTTTTTTTGCCCCTTTGTGTATATTGAGCTTAAAACATGGGATGATTCTGAGCAAGGCTTTAAAAGTGATCTATGGAGTGTGTGGTGGGAAGCCGTGTTTGACTGAGAGGAGCTGTGAGCCCCTCAAAAGTCTGGACTCTTATGTTTTTGCTGCCAGCAGAGGATGCTGTCAACTTTGCTGCTGCTACAGCTTTGATGTTTGCTTGCTGCAGTGGCACATGCTTGATTGAGATGGCATGATGCTAAACCTCTAGGCTTCGTGTCAGGGTGAAGTCCCTTTATGAAGGGCGCTGGTAAAACTAGCTATTCCCAGAAAAGTATGATGTTAATCCCTTTCTAACTTTAAGTGGTGGTAGAATATTTTTAATGGAATATTGTTCTGTTAAGCTGTCATTTCATGCTTCAGCAGTTAAATATTCAAAAGTACAGGCTGAATGAATGTCTTCCACTGTCACTGTGGCCTTGTTTGTATAAGATGTAAATGAAGGAAGATAGATGTAAATGAAGGCAGAGGAGTCACCGACTAGTAGGTTTTTCCGAGCAGCTTCAGGCCTGGAAAAGCAGAAATGTGGTGGTTACTGGGCCAATTTTGTAAGGCGGGTACCTCGTGAGCACAGATCTTTATTTCCTTTATTCCACTCCCTTTGTCTGGGGTTATTTGTTCTGTTGGGAAAATAAAAGCTCGTAGGTTTTCCATTCACAGAGCAAAGCAAATACCTGCAGAGAAGTGTGCTCCCCTGCAGATAATATTCGCACAGTGAGAGCACCCAGTCAGGGAAGCAATTCAATCAGCCATGCTAAGGTTTTCTTTCATTTCATACTGAGCAAAGAGGAATGTTTATTCTGTACTGTGCACTTGCTGAATTTGTTGGCTGAATATTTCATACCGAATTCTGGTCTATGCATTCAAGACGTTCTGTCTTTTTCATTCCCTGCTTCATTATTTCTCCTGGCTGCTTAGAGAGAGCTGCCGTGCAGGGTCCTTTGAGCTGGAACTTGTCTTGTGATTCATTTGATTTATTCTGTTGACACTTCACAATGGAATCTCTTAAAAGGAATAGAAAGAACTCTATATGACTCCTGCATCACTTCGTTCTTGCATTCTCGCCCGAGCAGAGTCATGCATCTCTTTCTTGCCTTAGTCTAGATGCTCTGTTTTGCCTGTTTCTCTAGATCTCATGCATGACAGCGTGTTGCTTCTGTGTCTAGCTGTATGCAACTCATGCTGTTCTCCTGAAATCTAATGAACTTCTATTAATGTAAAATCAATAGCAATTTGCCTTTGATGCTTTATCTTTCTAAACTGGTTAATGTAATTGGTAAATATTCTCTCTTCTTTCTCCTGATTTCTAGGAAATTGAAAGGTGGATGTAGCATTAGACAACAGGTAGTTTTACCATATGTGAAGCTGTGGGTGAGGAAAAAGCCCTGTGCTTGCTCAGGGTGCCCACCAGACAAGCCACCCTTAGCTCTCATCTTCTGTGGGGTTTTGAGGCTTCTCCTCTAAGAAGAGGAGCCATATCTTCTCAGCTTTGCTTACCTGATAACTTAGGGATGTGAGCAACATGTTCTGTATGCTATTTGTGTGCATATGGCCTATAAATTTAAGCTAAAGCCTCTCTTCCTGTGTGCCAGTCTCATGATGCCATTTTCTCCAGAATGCATGCAGTTTCTCCGGGCTCTCATTTGAATTCATGCATAAATACGTTTAGTTTGTGATAGACAAACACTACAGCTATTGCAAAAAATGTGGAGTAGAGTGGTGTTTTTTTTTTTTTTTTGTAGGTATTAGTAATATCCTTTCATTACACCAGCTGCTAAGGGTGGGGAGAGGAGGGAGACACAAGCTATACCTGTATTATTTGGTCTAATAAGATATTATCTCTCTGCATGTGCTGCCTGTGTTTAACCTGTCACTGTTGTCATCTCCGTGTGTATTGAATACAACTGACAACTGTAAACTTAGTCATGTCTGCATGAAAGTATTTTATACAGGCTGTAATATATATCCAGATTGTAATATTAGGTTATTAACAGATAAATTGATATGAGTGGGTTTTTAGGTTAGCTTTAACAGAATTGCAAGCTAAAATGAAAAGGCGTCTTGTATTCTGGGATGAGAGTCTGAGTGGAGAATGACGTCACTTTATTCTTCGAGAATAACTGGTAAAAATAGGTTCTTTGTAGACAAGCTATAGATGTTGAACTTTATAATTTCAAGGTCTTTTCAAGTGTCTTATGTCTGGAACACATCGTAAGTTTAGATTTATAGAGCTTAGCTATCTTTTTTTACTCCTTCAATATGTTTGACTGGGTTGCTCCCAGTTTGACCTTTAGTCTGGAATAGTGACGATGTTGGAGACTGTGCATGGTGCTTCTAGGACTCTTTAGTAATTACATGCTAATTTTTTTTCACATATAATTCTAAATATGGGAAAGAATACAGGTTCTTCAATCTGTCAGACTGAAAACCAACAGTTACCTAGAACGGCACACCACCTTGTTGTCTGAAAGCCTTGCTCAAATCCTTCATTTCAGTTCCATAAAGGATTTCAAGCCAAGGCTAAAGCTGTGGCTTTGGCTGACTCCTCTATCTGCCTTTGAGAGTAGGCAGCTTGGTAGAATATAGTTATGAAGGAGCTTGGAGCTTGCACTTTTTTAACATCTGCAGCTTTTTCCCTTTCTATCCTTTCTCTTTCCTCTTGGACAATCTGTGTTGGGGTATCTCCATTCAGTTCTGTCGTTGTCACAGGGTAGGAAGGTCTTTACTGTGTTGTCTCTACAGCAAGAAGGGCTTCACCTCACATGCCTCAGAACATTTTTTGGTGCTTTAACTTTTTGATTTCTTTTGAGACATTCCTGAGCACCCAGACAGAGAACACGAGCATGGTAGACACTTTTGCTGAGACCATGGTGGATGCTCTCTGCTAAGCAAGAGACTATTTCCGCAAAAACAGATTATGAAAACTATGGAAAGCTTACAAGGTTCAGGGTGAGATTGTTTAGCTTTCTTTGTCAACTTTAAATCCTTTTAATTAAGGCATTTTCTGGACTTACATTTGCAGCAGTTTCTCAGATGGGCACCTTGCAGGGGTCTCCTCTTCATTAGTGAGAGTATCCACAATGTCTGTCTTCTGCCACTCCTGGTTTCCTTATTGATGCTGTCTCAGCAAGTTTCCTCCAATAGTCTCTTGCCTTAAAAGGTTCTACAATTAAAACCTGCCAGCTGACTGATACTTCATTAGAGCCAAATGTTTCACTTTTGGTTTCTTGAATGTGACTTTATTTTGGAGGGTAGCATGGTAGATGTTCTTCCCCTCTTCCATAGGTCAAGCGTTTGTGTCAGGAATCTGTTTTGTGCCATAGCCAATGCTCTGCCTCAAGCTGGCATTTTGCTCTTACTTATTTTATATATTAAATAGAAAAGTTCATGGCTAGTTTGCTTAATGGCCCAGGTGGAAGGAGATCTTGTGAAGTTTGAGTGAATGAGGGGAGAAGGGTTTGAGAAATATTTACTGAAATATTTTTTTCCCTACACTTATGAAGGAATTCTGTGCTTGTTTATAAATCCAGTTTCTGCCTTTTCAGTCTGTCTCTAGATCGTTTGCTGGAGATGTGGAACAATTAAAGCACTAATCTGTAGAAATGCAATCACTTCACAATGCACCTGCTGTTTTCACTTAGCACATCAACTACTAAGAGCACACAGCAGAACTGACTTTTTGTATTCAGTCTTTCTCTTTACTGTCCTCCTTTACAGCTGTCCACCTTGCATTAATGTATTTCAGAGAGCTTTCTCCTCCCTGTGACAACCTTCAAATTCTGCAAAAGAAGTGAAGTAGCAGTCTTTTTTTTTTTTTTTTTGGCAGTAGAAAGGAGATTTTAGGATGTCTAAAGTTTTTGTGAGACCTGAAATAAGTATGGAGATTCTGATCTGCAGCTCCAGAACAGCAGCTAAGAGCAATTCAGTCCTTATGGAGAGAAAAGTTCAGGGAATCCAAGGGGTAAGGAAAAAAAGTTACTCTAGTGCGACTCCATAGCTTAACCTGACACTTCCTGATGGATGATGGGATGTCAAGTGCTCAGTTCTGATACGTTGTAGTGAAGGTTGGTAAGAGAGATGACTTAATGATCACCTTTTGGTGTAGTGGTAGAAAAGTAGCATATCCAATCTGTGTGGTTTGTAAAAAGCAATTAGACTTTTTTTTTGTTTCCTTCTTACTGATGCTATCCAGGTGTTTTTTTGAGGTTAACAGAAAACATGGCAGGAGGTGGGAAAATAAATATGGGTTCTAAGTGTCACTTAAATGTTGATGGAAAAAGATTTTAGGATCTTTGCACCTGTGGAAAAAGCAGTGACTTCTTTCTGGAAGTCTTGGATTGAAAGTTTGTTGTCTGTCTCTCTTACTTGAGCACCTAAAATAATATTCTTGTTGGTGTTTTGTTACTTGAGTTCAGATAAAGATATAAAAATAGTGTTGTTATTAGTTGCGTGTTAGCTGCCTTTGTTATTTTCTTCCGGGAGCCCTTTTATCTGTGCTTTTGATGCTGTCTCCTCTGCTTCTGTTTCTCAGCTCACATGGCTCAGCCTCATTGATTTTTGATGAAGATGGACCTTCTTAAAAGTGGCTGAAAGCCAGACTGAATTTTGCGGAACTCGGTGGTCACTTTGTTTTTTTTTCATTCTGGTGTAGGTGTCTGGAGCAGTTGGCACTGGGACATCGTTTCTAGATACATAGCAATTTATGTTAATTATATTCATAATCTTAAACACAGTTGCAGGCTAAGAACGCTAACAAGTCCAGGATGAATGCGAATGATACTGAATCTACTCTTTGAACTTCACTTTTCAAGGATTAGCGAGTGTCTTAGTTTGGCTTATTATATACTTGTAGTAGCCTGCAGCTTCATTTTCCTTGTTCTTTTTATCTTTATCCTTTGTGACAGTCTTTTATATTCTCCGTATCTTGGTCTTAATGTCTAATAATACTGCCTGATGCAGTGACAGGGAATGACCGTTTCCTTGGTGTAGCACTGCAGGATATTGCTGAGCTCTCCAGCACAATGCTGTGTACCATTAAGTCAGATGCCAGCGAGGCAAGTGTAGTGGTGAAGGAATAGCAGGGTGCTGAAGGAATGACTGTCTTTTGGAAGAATAGTTGCCAGAAAAGCTCACATCATATTCCATACTGTATGTTGCCTGGGCTTGTAGAAACAGTCCTGTTGTCAAGATGGTCCCCCCCCCCCTTTTTTTTTTCTGCCACTTAAGCTACTTAAAAGCTGTGTTCATTGTTTTTCTTTTGCTTTTATTTTGTGTCTGTGAAACTCTTAAGTCAAACAAGGTCACCTCGTAAGTGATGTCTGGTGTTGATGAGAGCGATTAGGAAGCAAGCTGTTTTTAGTTTGTTGCGGGCTATGCAGAGCAGGCAGTGGTTAGCATTCTGCAAGCCTGTAGACCTGATAGATTAGGGTTGATTGTGCAGTTATGCTTTCATTTCTGTTTGAGCAGAAGAGCAGAACTGTGATAGTGCAATGTGGTTGGGTTTTTGTTTTGTTTGTTTTGTTAGTGCTTGCTTCTGACAATTTATTCCAGTATGGCAGTCCGATGGGGCAGCTGGTGCATGTTTGCTCTACAAAATGGATTCAATTAGCACCAGTTGTGAAGTTTACAAGTGATTAGAATTAGCTATAGTGATGCTTTCCCTTTTATGTTCGTGTTCAAATGCTTGAAAATGCCCAGTAAATGGGTCTCAAAGGAAAGGTGGTTGTGCTATTGGATGCTCTATTTTTTTTAATAAAACATTGAATGCTAGTTCATATAAAACATAGTATGGTAGCTCCAGGATGGGGAGCAGGGATTCTCTACCTTTGTCTGGCCTTGGTTTGTTTTCCAAGGATTCAGTGTAGCTATGGAGCATATCAGCCGTGTTCTAAAAGGTGCCATCTATTTGCAAACCCACCACACGGTAAGATGATTAGAACAGAGGCAACTGATGCTCTGTAGCTAGATCAGAGCAAGTGCTTCATTGTGATTCAAAATTAGGCTTTATCTGAAACAATTAATCCCCAGCATTTAACAGGCAAGTGCTGCTGTTTCCCTTGACCAGGTGATAAATCCTCTCTTATGTGATGCTTGTCTGAAGCACTTGATCTTCTGAAGTGCCATTTTTAATCTTGTAAATACATTCCCCCCCTGAACGGCCCTCTAAGAGGTAATCAAGGCTGGAGGTTTTGTTTCCCTCTGGTCAGGAGAGCCATTAGTAACACAGCAATCTGCAGCGCTACTGCTGTTTTATAGGAAGTTTTAGCTGATAAATGCGTGAAAGTTTTCTCTGGTGTTCCCTTGAAAAGCTGTTAGTGAAAGACTGACATTTAAGCCTTCAAAAGAATGTAGGAGAATAGAAAGGCACCATGTCTTTAGTGAACTTCTTCATCAACTCCCGTATTAAGTAGCTATGCTCCGAGTCTATTCTAATTCCTGTCTCTCCAGCTGGGCAACGTTGCTCTTTCCAGTTCCTCTAATGTTTTTATTCTTCAGTTTTGTTGGGCTTCCGTTGTTATACCTGGGAGTCTGTTCTGTGGCCCAAATACATTTAGTGCTAGGAAGAGCTTTTTGTGTAGCAGATGTCTTTTTGCTTTTTTTCTTGTTTTATCCTTCTGTTCTGCCTTAATTACTTCAATAATGGTCATATCCTTCAAAGATAGGTAGATTAGTTTATACCTTTAATTTTTACTAGGTTATGTATATTATTTTAATTCTGTGCCTTCATCCTTTTAATGTCTGTGGACACTAATACTTGTTACCATTTTTGTTATGCCCAGTGTTTCTTACTTACTTATTTGTACCTATGTGTGGGGAAAAAATCTCTGCTCAGAAATAGGTCAGTCATCTTGATTCTTTTCTGTTAAACATATTCCTGCATTTAGGTGAGATACTGTTGTTCTGAGAGCTGTAAGTGGGGTGGTCCCATTTTCCTGCATTGAGTGTACAAATTCTCCAAGACTTGAGGATCGTGAATAAAATAGCGTCTACTGGGTGGAAACTCCATACTTTGAGAGACTCATCTCACCGATCCAGGAGTTGTTACTCCAGCAGTGCTTTCCTTTCAGTCTTCTAGGATAGCTGTATCTTACTGAAATATTCAGAATGTCAAGGTTTTGTTTATTTTGTGTTTACTTCTCTATTTTGAGAAGTTTATTTCCTAGAAACGCTCACAGTTTTCCCTAACCTCATTTGCAGGAGATACTCAGGATCTTGAAAGATCTGGCAGAGAAAAACAAAAGTTCTACCATCAGGTGTTTTGCTGCTCCTCTGTTGTAAAACTAGTAGTAATTTACTGTCATAGTGCTCCCAACACTGTGCCTCTTACTCATCAGTAATGGTGCCAGAAAGTGGTTGAGATGTTCTTAGAATCGATAGCAAACAGAATGTGTCTCCCCACCCTTTTTTCCTCCTTCTGCACCCTTTCTGGAAATGTAGTACGTGTGTTGTCTTGTCCTTCGCAGCTCTTGTGAGTACGCCCTTCACAGGATATGTCATCTGTTTTGGTGTAAATCTGCAGACAGTCCCATGAATTGCAACGTTTCAGGATCTGTTTCTTCTTTATGTCCAATTATGACATCCTCCATGTGCCCTCTCTAGAGGATCTGGGGTCAGAGTTTACCAACCTTTAGAGCCAAATACCTTTGTGTTTTCTTGTAACCTCCTCTGAGCTCCTGGTGTGATGTTTGTACTTACTCTTGCCCTACTGCTGTTTCCTCTGTGGTAACCTCCTGTGGTCTTACACGACGACTACCAAGTGCATGGAGATGCCCAGTGTTTGAAGTACTAAGGAATTATTATTTTTTTTGTTACATCAATGGTGTTGCATCAAAATCCAGTTTAAAGGTATTAGCAGATGCCACTTAAGCAGTTATTTCACGTTGGAATTAAGTGTCTAACTTCTGCAATAGAAATTGATTTAGTGCTTGATTGGATCACATGAAACACTATAAAATGCTGAAAATATGGAACAATTGGCTTGGTCTGGCATAATTTGATTCTTTCGCACTTGCATGGCTTACTGGTGCTGGCTCTGATAATTAAATGGCTTTTCAAAATGGTCATTGTTGACCTAATTCTGTTGGCAGCGTAGTCAGTGGGAGTTTTAATGTTGACTACAATGGGAACAGTTAGACCAACAGATTGCATTAGAAATCCCATGCTGTGTGTTTAATTTCACTTCCTAATACAACAATCTCTAAATATTAAAGGTTACTCTTGCCAAGATAGAGAAGCAGAACATAGTTGCATTTTTTTTCCTTTTCTGACTATCTTGGCTATCTTCTATATTCACTCAGTTATTAATGCGGTGGCCAAGATGCCAGATAAAAGAAGAAAAGTTACCTTTTTCTCCAAACTCTAGGATGCCAAGCTTTACATCTCTAAGTCTGTTTTCACTTTATTGTGTCTATGTTGGTCAAGTCTTTTTTCTAAGAAAGCAAACTAAACAGTAGCAGAAAAATACCAAGAAGTTATCCAGTTCAAGATGAACTTTCATCCTTCTTGTGGCCTACTAAAGCTCCACAAATCTGCTCGAATGCATGGGAACGTTTCTTTCTTTTCCTGCTCCATTCTGTGTTTGTGTTAGTGCTGTTCTTCTCCTACCAACTCTTGCTCTCTGTATTGCTGTTTTGATTTGTCCCACGCTGGTATCTAAACAAGTTATGAATAACCTGAATTTGGGCCAGACCCTTAAAGTTAATTTGACCATTTGTTGGTTCTTGCAGTTTTCCTCCAGAGACAAAATAGTCTGTTTACTAGTTGTAGTATGAAGTCTCCCTTGTAGCTTTATGTACTTTTAACTTGTGATTCTTTCCTTGCACCTTGCTCGATGGATTTCTTAGGTCCTTCACTGTTTTTCACTGAAGCTTTGCAGTGCCATTCACTTTTGCTGGTACACTTATAACAAAGGATATTCCAAGAGAGTTTTTGGCCTTGTTAATAACACTCGATGTGTCACATCTGTTTCACTTTACTTTTGCAAGGAAGCTGTTGGGTTGCTTTACAGGAGAAGCTTATGTACACACCTGCATGGGATCTGTATGTGGGATCTGCATTTTCAGGTTATGTTAAACTACCCATTGCAAATCATCAGCTAAATGAGTCTGTAGGTAGTTGACACTAGATAAAAAGTAGGCCGTTTGATCTTTGCTAGTACTTCAGAGAACTTTGTCAGAAGCTTTTTGTTTCTTGCAGGAGTGCTTCACTCTGGCACTGCAGTCGTGCTAACATCTGCTCTCCTCCCTCTGTCAGCAGGCTGTACGTGGTACAGAAATAACACTAAGTGCCACCCATCTTCACTGATCTGTGGGGTTTTTTATTTTCCTTTTTAGAAGGTGCAGAAATAATCTTCAGCTGGTACCCCAGGGTATTATCAGCTCTTCTAGCTTTTCAGCAGTAGATGCTTAAAAACACTCTTACACGGCATTGGGCATAGGAGTTGAGATATAAATGACTGTAAATCAGTGATTCAGACTAATGTTTGGTAATACACCTCTTTCACACAGACAGTTAAAGAAGCATATCTCACGATTCCATTATGGTACGTAGAAACTTTAGTGTTCTCGCAGGTTAGTCACTGTTCCAAATCCTGTTGTTTGAATCCTAGAGGGTAGTGGTAGTTTGGGGGAGATTTTATTATTATTATTATTTGTTTATTAAGGGGAATGTTAGAAAGAGATTACCATCTCTTGAATTGTTAGAGGCTCTCTGCCATAGTGAAAACTGAAGCAAGTCTAGTCTGTGTTTTTCTCTTTCAGGCTTTTTGTACTGGGGGAGTGTATGAATGGTGAAAGGGACGGTAAAGGAGTTCTCCCATCAGAGAGTCTAGTTCATCAGACTGTGTGTTTCCTAAAATGTTTTTTATGGATGCTAAGCGCTTTGGCTAGTGGCGTTTTAAAAAAAACTCAAATCACTTGCTTAAGGTCCCTTGATTTGTGCTGTGGGAGAGTTTGCACCTTGCCTTTTTTGTCTGTCTGCTAGAGCTAATTCCTCATTCCTTTTGAAAACTGCTGTAGAGGTTCTCTTTAAATGGGTAATTCTGCAGGGTGTAGTCCTATTTTTGTTCCTACTGTCGTTATTTATCCTTTTCACAAGCATCTTCTAATTCTAATAAATGTCCAAAGTAAATGTAAAACTTGAAAAACATTTTGTTTCTGTTCTCCCAGGACTGCATATCAGCATAGTTCAAAAAACTGCTATGTGAGCTCATTATATATATATATATATATATATATATATATATATATATATTTCTGACTTTAACTAGCTCTTAATGTGTGTGGTGGGATCTGGAACATGACACTTCTTTTGCCCTTTGGCCTTTTTTATCAGGAAAAGCTGATATGTCAGCACTTGACTTTTCAGTATTTCTTCTGTTACTGATCTGTTCCCTAATACGGTGGAGTGACAAAAGAAGAGCAGCAGCCTTTACTTTGCCAATTTCAGGAACCCTGCTGGCTTCACAGAAACCTCAGGGAAAGGTGCAGCTTTGGCTGTGAACTGCTAATGCTGTGTCTGCAGTGGGAGGAGAAATGGGAGCTGTTAGCATTGATTCAGGTTAGGTTTTGGTGAAATAGCTTGAAATGCTAATGAACTTTGCAGAACCTCTGCTCTTATGTTCCTGAAGCGTGTGGGAAAAAATCACGCAATGGATTTTCTTCGCAGTGCACGTTTCTTGCTCACAGACTCAGTAAAGGAGGGGGGGACACCACCACCAAAACAAAACCCGCAGCAGCAACAACAACAAATAAAAACACAAAAAACCCTGACTACATGCACAGCTTGCTGGAGTCGATTAGGAATGTGCTGCTGATGTGTTGCATAACAAATATTTAGTTTTTTAGTGATTCTAAGGCTCTGCAAGTAATATTCTCCCCACAGCTGCCTGGGAAGGAGGCAAGTAGAGCTGCAGTCAGATAGAGACCTAGAATCCAGGGACAACAGAATTGCTGCTTGTGCGAGGTCACACAAATTTCTGAATGGAATAAATCTTTGCAGAGATCTGTTTCAGAACTTGAGTTAGTGATGTAGTCTCATTATTTTTCTTGCAGTTTTAGGGCTGTATAATGACAGATCCTCTGTGATCTATGAATGCAGTATCATGATTTTTGCTTCTTGGAGATTTTTCAGTCTGGTCTCCTGCTTGATGTTGAGTTGCTATTGCCAAAATCAGATTGTCAGCCACATCAGCTTTGTCTGGCTTGAGACTTCTAAGGCTGGCATTCCACAGGTGCTTTGGGTGACCTATTTATTCAGTGTTGTACTGTCCTGGGGAAGAAGGCTTTGCTGTGTCTACTGTAGGAAGACAGATGCTAGACCCTTTCACCTCCCCCAAGGCATAGCTGTTTATTGTGAAACGGAATGAGAGGTTTTTGAGAAGCTATGGTTTTGTCTGATACCACCACCTAACATTTCTGACTTCACTGGAAAAGCTTGTGAAAGGTGAGATCTATCTTAGGCTGTAATGGCACTTAACCTGGACCTTGAAGGAGGGAGCTCAGAAGGATGGTTTGCAGATGATGATCCTTTGCCACCTTTCCTGGAAATGAACAAATGAAATTTAGCAGATTTCTTTGACTAGCAGAAGGTTTTGTCAGGACTACGGCATGCTTGCTTTTTCTCTCACAGTCCAAATTATAAGGTTTCTGGTTTATTTGCTTGGGTACTGACACTTATTTATTGACTGACTTAGTTGATACTTTTGAGGCACCCTCAAACAATGAGGTAAGCGTATGTTAGGCTGCCTGCACGCAAACCTATTAGGAGTTTTTGGTAGAGTAAGTTGCATGAATTTGGAACATAAGCATATGATTTATGCAAGAGAAACATTAAAACTCAGTCAAGAGGAGTAGTTGACATTATCTGTGTGGGTTTTTTTGGTTGGTTTGTTTTTTTCTAGATAATGTTCCATTGCATAGTATTTTTAATGTGCAATATTTTTTGTTTTTCTTTTGTTGAAGGGACAATGGAGACCGATCTAGGCACCGAGCTCCCCGTAATGCCCGCATGTCTGCACCGTCTCTGGGGCGCTTTGTCCCAAGGTAAGGCTTGTACACCTAACAGTATGAGGGTATGAAAATCCTTGGGCTACCAGCTGCAATACAGCTCTATGGTACTTTTAGATGGATTTCCTTTCTTGCACAAGGCTGTTGTTTTCTTAGTTAGCAATATCGGGAACCCCTGAGGTGGCATGTTAGTGTGCCCAGCTCATCCTGTGATGTTTTGAAGCACAGCATGGTTTTAATGCTGCTTATGTGCATGATGGAGCCGCAGTGTGAAGGCAGAATAGGAGAAAAGAACCTGATGGGAGATTCTCAGTGAGACCTGCTGGTTAGAGATTAGAAAACTGTTGTGGGAGGTAAAGGGTTTGTTTAATGGTGACTTCACAGCCACATTGATCAGAGGAGGATCTAATCTGTAATTTGCTGTTCATCTGAAGCCATGAAGTGGCTGGCTAAGCAAAGGAGCCCAGTCTTCTGCTATCGTCTGCTGGAATGTAGTCAGGTTTCCTCAAAGTAATTGTACTTGCTGTCCAGGGCTTGTAGCATACTGGGATGTTTTTTCCCCATGTAAATGTGCTCTTTCTTTTGCAGACGCTTCTTGTTGCCAGAGTACTTGCCTTATGCTGGGATTTTCCACGAAAGGGGACAGCCTGGCTTGGCCACCCATTCCTCTGTCAACAGGGTTTTGGCAGGTAACGAGATTTCTGTTTGCAGTTGTTGTGTATATTAGTGGTGTTTTTCTTGTGAATCTGCGCAGAAGAGAACTGACTGGGACAAGACTAATTTCAGCTTTGGGGATGCTTTTTAAGTCTCCTGAAACAAAAGAAAGGCCTGTTAGGGAGTTGTGATAAGCTGTCATTCAAGTGCTTGGTGCTGCAGATTCCATATTTCAAGTAAGTGTATGGGAGTCTCAGCATGAATTGGGGAGGGGTGCTGTTAACAGTTCTCCCTTTGTTTAGCTTCCTCCCCTATTCCTAGATGTCTTTTACTTAACAACCTGACAGGCTAATGATAAGCTTGCTGCAGGTCCTTCTAATTGAATTATAGGGTGCCTTGTTCGTGTTCTGGCTGGCAAGATGCACACAAGGCAATGTGGGATTCAATTAGGATCTTAATAAGTGCGTATTAAAACTAGGCTGCCACCACATACAGTGCACAGCCATTTGGGAGCCTTAAAGGGCAGGCGGAGGCGGGAGGGGACATGGAGGAGGGAACAGGAGTTATGGCACTCTGGCAGTTCATGAATGAAATGGCTTTGGATAACGTGATTCTTGAGGGTGCTTGTTCGTCTGGGTCTGAGTTGCTCTGTAATTAACCCCAGTGCAGGGAGGAGTCACTTTGGAGCTTGGGGGAGAATGAGGGAAGAGGTATGGACAGTTAGGGATGTGCTGCTTTCCTTTTTGTAAGCAGTCACAGGAACATCCCTCAAATGACTGCTGTAAGGTCTCTTGAGAGCCAATGAGACCCTTTTCCTTATTCCAAAGTACGATCAACTATACCTAAACCATTTCGGACAGGATTTATCTAACCTGCTCTCATCAGCCTGTTGGATATTTCCTAAACGTTCTGGGGTGGAGCTGTTGCTGTTTTTGCATGGCTCATTTAGGATGACAGCTCTCTTGTCTTTGATTTCTAGCTTTTAAGTGCCAGAAGCATCTCCTGGATTTTTGTGTCTCTGGACATTTTGTCTGAGTGCATGTATGGTTCATAGGCGTTGTTGCAGTAATAGCAAAGAGATTAACCAAAGGCTAGGCTCCAAAGCACCTCCGCTTTTTTTCTTAGGAAGCAGTGGAACTAGCCTGAAGCTTTAGCTGACGCATGTACTTTCCCATGCTTGCTGTCTGTGTGGGCTTTGGTTGTTGGCACGTGGAAACAGCACACTGGCAGATAATTACTTGCTGCCAGGCAACACTGCAGATCTTTTCTGTGGCCCAGCTTTACAGGAGACACCTGCCTTCAACCCTCTTCTAGCCTTCCTCACAATTTGCCTATTCCTTAGTGGCTGGGAAACAGCCTGGCTTTTTTTCCTTGCATGTTTTATGGAATTTGAGCCCCAAAACGCACATTTTCTATTTGTCGTATGTATGCCAAGATTAACAAAAGATGACAGAAGTTGTAGTCATGGGGCTTCCAACTGACATCACCTATCTTTTCGGTATGGCACTGTGCTGAACATTCTTCATGCTGGAAATGAATGGGATTTCACATTAAAGACATTATTGACTTAAATATTAAAAAAAAAAAAAATGAATTCTACTAATGTAGCAGTTCCTTGTCATAATTTTGTGTCAATGCTCTGTTTATTTTAGTCTGTTACTTACGCTTTCAGCTTTGAAAAATGTTTTTCACTTGCGTTCAAAAACGTGTTAATGTGTTACAGAAACCAGGAAAGTTGAAGATGTAAATATTAGGTGGAGGTGTGAAGGATGAGAACTGGTAAATGAGGTAGCAGTGGTGGGATAGAGAATTTGTGCTCATTAGGTCAGCCGGCAGCATTGGCATTTTTGATGTTATGTTTTGGAGCTGTTGAAGGTTGCAGTGCTGATAGTATGTCGTCTTTTCAGTTAGCCTCTGCCAAAGCTTCTTTCTTCACTACTGTAGTGGAAAAACATCTACTCAAGCTCAAAAGTACTTTAACCCCTGGCCTGGCAGTTATGGGTGAGGTTGCCAGCCTTGGCCGAGGAAAAAATCAATCATCTTCCACTTAATACAGGCTAATCTAAGCTTGAGCGCCTTACATTGTTTCATCCTACTGTATCTCCAGGCTGTCACTTCTGAGTTAGGTTTTAAACCCACAAATGCCAAGTGTATTTCTTATGCAACCTCTACAGGATTTGAGAAAATATGCCAAAAAAACATATTCCTACCCTGACAGCTTGCTTAAATGGACAGTAGACTTCTGTGGTCGTGTGTCAGTGAAAGCTGTTGTTTGGAGAGAAATAAGGAATTGATTACACTTCTGTCCCTTGCCCCATTTATTGCTGTATGAGGAGAAGAAATAAAAGAAGCAGACAAATCTTAAGGGTTTGTTATTTACTTCGTGGTGTGACTGAATTTCTTAATGTCAAAGCTCTTGCTGTCAAGTTTTGTACATACTTTCAGATTTCTGCTTTGTATGAACAACTTTCCATTATTCAAGTGTTGTTCTCGTGCAACTGTTACAGACAATATCTCCGTGCTAGGTAAGGGTGTCTTGTGAATAAATTTGTAGAGCAATCTGTTTTAATGAGCCACCAAAAATGAGTTACCAAAGCAGATGGGCTAGTACCACAGTGTAGATCTGGCAGCATGGCTTTGTTAGTGCGGCCGGGCTCTGAGATGTCAGGCAGGGCTTAGGCCAGGGTTAGAGATTGCTCTGTACAGGTCAGGGATGTGCAACTATGCCTGCTCCAAAGCACTTCCAGGCAAAGGTAAGGAAAGGTGGCAACAGATGGATAAAGCAGGTGGGAGTTCAGGGCAGGGGAAATGAAGCGATACTAGTCAACACGACAGGCAGATAATCTGCGTGCCAGCAGCCTAATTTGCATGTAGCATCGGAACAAAACCGAGTCCCAGTAGCATCCTGCCCATCTTGTCTATTGGTGTACTGGTTCAGTGCAGACCGAACAGTTAGCTGATCTGGTACGCTGCGTCGCTGCGCTTTGTGGCACCAGGTAAGACATTGTGCGAATATTTATTACATCAACATTGTTACCTTTAGCATTCAAACTTGTAATCACACCAAAAAGTGTTGGTAGTTTGACAAGTTATATTTTCCTGTAAAGTCTATGTTGATTGGCAGTAATTACACTGTCCTCCTTTATTAACTGAGTCTCATATCAGCTTTTTCATTATTTTGTCTGGAATCAATGTCAGGATGACAAGACTGACATGTCTCATCCTATTTCAACCTTTTAAAATACTGGTATAACACTAGCATATTTTTCAGTCTTCGGCATTCCCATTTTATTTCAAGACTCGTCAAAAAAACTGGGAGTTCATTTGGCAGCTCTTCTGAAGCTCTTGGTGGTGTGGGCTGTAAGGTGCCCTCTGGATTGTCCTCTCTTCATTGAACTGCCATAAGCGATGGGGTTATGGCCTCGAAGGAAATATTCATAAAGTGAAAACTAGTCAAATTAAAAAATATTTGAAAAGAAAGTTGGTGAAAGCAATAAATGTGTTTTGGCATTCTCATCTGATAGAAATGGCCGATTGCATGCAGAGGAATTCAGCATCTTGGGACTGTTTGTCTCCTAGTCTAGCCAGCAGTGTGCGTTTTTCTTTTATTTTCTTTTTTTTTTTTTTTCTTATAGGCACTTGTGCTTCTTAGGAGATACCAAAGAGCTGTTCTGTGGGATGAGGTTACACCTTTCTTGATGGGATTTAGTACTGCTGCAGAGTTCAGCATTGTAACATGCCTGACTCTGGATCAAGGAAGACACAGCTCTGTATTGTTTACCACCTCCTACTGCTTTTTTTTTTTTCTTAAGGCAGAGTACTTCTGCCCAAAGTTTTCTTTACAAATTTCTTTGTCCTAAGTCACACTGTGAGCAGGACACTTACAACATAATTTGAGGGCCAAGCTGTGCAAGTTCCTTGTCTTCTAGTAGTAGACAAATGTAGTTCTTAATACATTATTAAAAATGAGTAAATATAATCCAAAAAATTCCCGTTGTTCCCACTGAAGTGCTTCTGACCTCTTGTTCACCCATATGAGCTTTTTCCTTTAGGCTTTGTGATAATTATCTGACTACTTCAGGATGGACAAAAACTTGCTGGTGGTGGTATAGTAGAACAAAGAAGGTTTTGGTTTCAGTTTAGTGCAAGCTCAGGGGAAGAAAATTAGTGTTTGCCAAGGAACATTTGCAGGAAGCCTTAAAAGTTGACACAGATACCAGTTTATGTTCCTGTTACTCAGCAGGAGACCATCATATGTAAGTTTACTGGGAATGCTTCAGTCTCACCTTACTTTGGTTTAATAGGCATCTTGCGGTGATGTGCATCTCAGCAAGTAAAATATTTTTCCTTGCATGGACACAGATTGTGTGTCTGTTCTGGCTCTGCCACCAGATTTTATCTGTTTAAATGTAATCCATCACAGTTCCTTGAAGTCCTCTACCTCTTGGAGAGATCCAGACTCAGCATGGCTTAGGGGCTGAATGATACAACACTTTTAGTTGTATGCAGTTGTATAGTGATTGCCTTGCTGTTTCAGGGCAGTAGATTCAGACTAGAGACAGAATGCTAACATATTTAAAAAAAAAAAAAAAAAAAAAAAAAAAAAAAAAAAAAAACTTGATATTACAGGTTTTTCTACAGTTTACACCTATTCAGCATATAACTTGCTACGGGTGGGGTAATATTACAGCTTTGGACATCTCTACTTAAGTTTCAAAGCTATGTAATTCTGATTGTGATGTTTATCTCTTACACTGGAATAGGGCTGAGGCTATAGGTGAAACTAGGACTCCGTCTTAAATGCAGTAACATTGGAATGTTGACAGCCTGCCTTTGCTTTGGGATGTTGAACTTCCAAGTGTGATATCCAGGTGATGTTTGATGTTCTCCCAAAATCACATGAGCTGTCCCATTATTCTGGGATAATTCCTGAGAGAATTCCAGGTCATGCATCTTTAAGTGAAGTAGGACCTCAGCTTCTTGTTTTGGTACTTCTGCCAGAAACAGTTAACAGTTAACAGTTGCTAGAGCATTTGAAGCTTCATTGAGATAAAAACTAGCTAAGGTGGTGGATAAATGTCCTTCTGTGACAGGAAGACTTATTTGAGAGCTTGATAGTTTTCCTAATAAGAATTAGAATGATGACCTTTCACCAGTCAAATTTATAAACTAGACTCACAAGCTATGATGCTTCCTGGTGCATGTTCCCAATCTGTTAACACCGTAGTTGTGTTAAAGGCTCACTTGTTCATATGCAAGTCAGTGGCTCTAACCCAAGGCCAGTTAAAATGGATGTTGATGAGTCCCCAGTATCTGTAACTGGAAAGACTACTGGTTGCTGCTGCTACTAGAATTAGCCCAGAATTCACTTCTGCTCAAATGATGAAAGTGGTTGTGATGAGAGGCTGCTTTGGTTGCCTTAGAAACAAAACCAGGCAGATTCTCCATATCCTCTGGTATCACAGGTGTGAATTTCTCCCATGGTTCAAGTCTCCTTTACCCAACGCTGTTCTGTCGCTTCAAGTGTCATAGTGAGCTGTGAATTCTGCTCTGAGATGCCCTCACCCTTCAAATGTGCTTGCAGTGACACAGAACTGTACAAGGTAGGACAGAAATAGAAGACTCGAGAACTCCAAAAGGTCAGCAGGAGTTGATGGGGAAAATGCATCCCTCGCATCCCTCCTTTCCTTGTTCCATTGTTTCTCCTCACTATTAGCAGGTATGTAGTTCACTTTCTCTGGGAAGGCTTGTGCACGTTTTCCACGAAGGCACACTTTCCACTCCCTACTGTAGCTAGTTCATGCATTCGCAGTTCAGCACTACAGCCTCTCTTCTTTATATCTCTGCACAAGAGGCTGTACTTCCACAAAAATTACAAGCAGTTCTCAAGCCTGTCATGAAGGTGATAGGCATCTATAGCTTGCCAGTCACAAAATAACCTGAGACATGTTTTAAGCTTATGTTGTTTAGTGACTGCTGATGTAGGCTATGGAGAGACCACAGAGAATGAGGTGGCTCAAAAGTTTGCATCTTTTCATATTAAGCAATGCCTAACAGATATACAGTGCATAGAGAGCCAGCCACACAGGTATGTTCATTGATTGTAGTGCCCTACAGATCTGTCTGTTGTGAAGACAAGGATTAGATCAAGACGCCAATCCAACTTAATGTAGTTGTTTTAAATGAAGAGGCAGAAAAGCAAGCTAACAGTAAAAAGGCAGTGATGGACAGCTGTGAGTTAACTGTATCTTAGCATTAGATCCATCGTTGACTTCTTTACAGATTTTGCAGCAATGGCTACAAAGCAATACCACATCATGACTGTGGTCAGAAAGTGAGGTTGGTAAACATTCTTCAAATGAAATCCCTCATGTAGAATGTTGGAATCAGTTTGTTTTCATTTAAGGAAAAAAAAAAAAAAAAAAAAAAAAAACACTGGTAGTAAGTTCTTGTGGCTACTTAGGATTCATATAGCTGGTCCACAGATGCTGTGTTCTCCCTAGCAGGTCTGTCTTATAGTACACCTGGCCTTTCATTTCTCACTGTATTGCAAGACACTTGTGAACTTGTTCTTGCTTGTTTTGTGCTTTAATTGGCAGTCCAACTGCTCCTTTTCTCATGCAGTAATGTGTGTCATTGACTCAATGAAGGCTGAAAGGTAGTTGATATCATTAGCATTTGGGTGACCCCCAGGCCCTCTCTCTTTGGAAATACTAGTCCTGTGCAAGGACCCCACAGAAATCCCCAAGCTGGTGATGCTGGTTTTGGTACAGGTAAATGCTGCTCTGAGCAGAAGGGGATCGAGTTCTGACTAGCTAGACATCTGAAAGGGCACGGTAGGTAGTGTTGAAGAAAGCTATTAATATGCATTAATGTGATAATAAAGGTTGTGTTGTTTCCAGTTAGCCTTTCCCTCCCATCCAAAATGTCAGACTCTACAGTGAGAATCTATGCAGTTACTCATCCTCATTTTGATGTCCACTTCTGCTGTATACTGTCGCATACAGAAAGCATAGGCAGCAAGAAAGTGTCAGGATACTTCATCTGCTGGAATGGAAGAACATCAATCTGGCTGTCTGCTTGTAATGCCCTGCTTGCTCTATGTCTCTGTTTACTTGCTTCTTCCATTTAGCAGCAAAGGTGCTCGTGGGCACAGCAACTTGTGTTGTCAGCTGTGAACAGATCCAGTCTGAAGTCTTTGATTGGGGCATAAAGAACACAGAGCCCTAGAAATTGAAGAGCAGAGGGGAATTAACTCACATCAGAATAAAAAGGATAATCATTTTAGGAGAGAACCTCTCTCTATAAGATGCCCCTGTTTGATTCCAGAGACCAGAGCACTCTCAATGCTTGTGTAGAATCTCCAAAACCAGTTTAATTTCTAAATAATAATCTTGTAGTAATGTATTTGTTTATCAGTATCCTTATACAGTAAGAGCTGACTCTTCACACCTGAGAGCTGGAGATGGTCAAAATGCCTCTTAAATATTGCGCAGTAAAGATGCAACTGAAGAGTCAAAATACTTTAGTGTTTTAAAGCTTGCTCTTGCTCAGTCCTTTTTGTTCTTGTCTTCTCTTTATGCTTTTGTAGCTCAACCCGCAGTTCACCTCAATCTGTTAAGTCTGGGAATGTGTTAATTGAGGGAAAGTGAGTCAACGGGAAATAAGAATCTACAGCTATGTACGCTGTGGGGGGTATTTACACTATAATTTTTTGGGCATCTGACTTGGGAGACTAAGCTTCCTGTATCGTTAGAGAGGCTTTTGCTCTGATTCATCATCTGAAAGGAGCTGAACTTAGGTGCTCTGAATCTTACATGGAGCTGCCAGTCTATTTATCACCGATTATATAAGGAGCTTGGGAAGAGTACCTTTCTATTGTGGGTACCTTTAGATGCATAAAATTAGGCTGGTTGCGTCCTGCCCTGACAGCAGGGTGCAGAGAGAATGATATCT
This sequence comes from Oxyura jamaicensis, assembly GCF_011077185.1. Classification (NCBI taxonomy): domain Eukaryota; kingdom Metazoa; phylum Chordata; class Aves; order Anseriformes; family Anatidae; genus Oxyura; species Oxyura jamaicensis. The sequence goes on from NC_048897.1 coordinate 30,602,372, forward strand.
AGAAGAGGAGCAAGCAGCAGGAGTGGGATAAACTAAGAAAGAAGAAACTTGGAGACAAGGAAAAGCAGCAGCTGTCTTGTTTGTATGGAGCATGTTCCTTTTTTTTATACCTTGCTTCCAGAGGTTAAATACTGCTTGGCAGAGTGGTAGTGACAAGTAATTCAGCCTACGTTGACCAGGAAGGTCGGACTAGAGGAACTCCAGAGGTCTTTTCCATCCCTGACCTTCAGGGATTCTCTGATTTGAGAGCTCAAGAGCAGAGAAATTATGTTTAGGCTCACTGTAGGTGAGAATGGAGTTTCAGTAGAAGCAGAAAGTGCAGCTGCTTCTAGCTGCACGTGTTGGGATAGTTTGCTGAGCCTGTTGTAAAACCTTGTAGTGACTGTTACTGCAGAAATGGCTCTTCCAAGGTTTGTCAGAGAGAGCAGATGTACTGGAGAATGCTTTGTTACTGGCTTGCTATGAAGATCCTCATTTTGTGCCAAGAGTCTCTCCTTTTCACTTCCTTTTGGTAAGCTGAACCGAAAAGCCAAAAACCCTTCAATCACCTGCTTGCATAGTGTAAGTGTCCGTAGAAAAAGCATGGATTAGCTGCTGTATGTTAGGAGCGTAATTTATAACTTCATTTGCAAGTGCAGAGTAGAACAAGTCCAACTTTTCCAGTCAGAGTGAGTACAGACCACTTGTTTTACAGGATATGCTTGATGAAGCCTTAGGTGTCAGGGGAATTTTGGCTGGTGTCTGGAAATGTGACTGTACTGAGATTAGCACTGGTTGGGAAGATCTGCATTTGCTCAAGTGTGACAGATGTTGTCTGTGACTGGCTGCATTTCAGGAGTTGTGGAGATGGTTTTAATGTGGTGTCCTTGGTTATGCTGCCACATGAGAGGAGCTTCTGTGGCTGAAAATGTGTATGACTTTATCTTTCCCCATCTTCCATATGAGAAAATCCTATGAAAGGGTTAAGAGGTCCCAAATGCAGAACCCTGAAGTACTGATGACACTTGTGCCATTCTGCTAGAAGGCTGATTAAGATGATTGCTTCCCAGAAGAGATGAGGGATGCAACTGCATGGTTGCTGTTCCCAGCCCTGGCACACAGACCTTCATGTGTATTTGTGGAGGCACATCTCAAACAGGAGCAGTGTGGTACTCAAACCCCCGAATTAAACTGAAACAATCTGGGAGTTAAAGGAAGCTGTTTCTATGGAACGACCTTGGGCCAGAGGCAAAATGTGCTTCAAAGAAGCTAGCTGGTAAGCATGGTTAGTAGCCTGTAGTTCAGCGGTACTGGTCTATTGCTATTGGCCTTTCAAAGAACCAGGACTTTGGGATCTTGCATCAATCCATTTCTGACTGCAGACACTAAAACATAGAGCGTGACAGAGGCAATCTCCATCTGTTTGTTTGGAGGACAGATCTTTCCTGCAGTTGCTTCATTCCCCATGATGATCTAAGCAATGGAGTGAGTAAATGGGTAAGTGTTATCACAGCCCCATGTGAGGTTAGGTGCCTTGAGACAAGTTGTGTATTGCATTTGCAGGGTGTGAAGTCTTGTTCTGGGCCAAGTATAGACACTGAAAATGTTTTTGGGAGGGGAAATTGCATGTGAACCAAGGGAACATGAATTCTTATGATGACACAGATATAGATCTAAGACCTTACATAAACCATGCAATACCAGAGCATGAAACTGTTGTTACCTCTTTATATGGTCTTAGTAACACCATTTCAGATGGTTTGCAAATGCACATGCAACTTTTGTGCCTGTACTTTAGAAGGGCTCAAAGTTGATAGAGGAAGAATCTGCTGATAGAAACTTCAAATATAGAATGACATAAGCTTAATGTACTTCGCTAATCAAAGAAGTAGTAGGTAGAAGTTTTTACTTGATGGGTCTAGATATACCTAAGCGGGGGAAAGATTTCTGATGGAGCACCCTTTAACAGACAAAAGGAATTAAAGATGCAGAAGCTTATGCCAGACCAATTTAGACTGGGAACAAATGGCAGATGTTTGGTCATGGTAAAGTTTATTTATTTATATATTTCTTAAGGTCCTGCTGTATAAAGTTTACAATCTACCTTGCAGTGATTAATTGTTAAAACAGGTAGTTTGTTTTTTTTCAGTATATGGAGCGTTGAAACTAGCAAAGCTGTTACCTGAGCTCAAGGGGAAGCTTATGAGCATGGTACTGGTCCCACATTTCCTGGTCTGTGCAGGAGTATGTCCTCAGTGGTCCCAGTGCAGGAGGTCCCGCTAGCTATTTGCATCATTTCTTAAGTTGTGAGCACTGAGTATGAGAAAACTTGTATATAGTATTTGCTGATAGACTGTCCTTGTCTTTTCATGTTTTGGTGGCTGGGAAGCTAAAGCTTGCTTTAAGATTCAGAGAGGTGAGATGTGTAGCTTGAGGAGAGATGATGTTCTTAAAAGTGAAGAGTGCGGGCTGATTCCTTTTGTGTGCATTGTTAAAGTGATGAATTTTGAGATACCATTGTAGCAGAAGGGGTAAGATTTTACAGAAGTGCTCATCATCTTGTGGGCGGTGAGGGCCCCTTGGGGACATGTCTCTTTGTGGGTGGTAAAGCTCATTTAGCTGAAAAAGTATTTTCCCACAGCTCATTGCCTTTTTTTTAAATTTATTTTAATAAAAAAAAATTAACCCCCAGTTGAGAGTGTGGAGGGAAGGCAGAGAACCGGTGTGATCTGTCGCGCCAGAGTAGGGTTGCAGGTTTTCTCAGTGACCTGCTGCATTTGACTTTTATCTGTGAAGAGAATAGTCACGATTTTTGCTTATGCATTTTACATGGGGGGGAAGCAAACCTTGAGCCAGATTTGCTACATCCAATATAGGCTATCTTCACAGATGTTTTTATAGCAACCCTTGCATAAAGGTGGAGGAAGCTCTTACTATGGCAACATAGTTGTATGTCATATAAGGGATGTGATAAAGATGCTGTGTATTGATCTCTAGCTGCCTTTCCCAGGTAGATTGGATTGTATGATTGGATCTTTCTGCTTGTTATCCTGGAGTTTTTTGGTAACTGAGCAATGCATCAATCTGTTATCATTTAGGGTATACATATCAAAGATTGTTGCTTGCTATTAGATTCTGCAGTGGTAGTTTTCCTGCACCCATAGTATCGTTGCTTTGGCTTACTCTGCCACTCCTCAGCACTGCCTGCAAGTACCTACAATTTCAGCTGTATCAAGCTGCTTCAACCCACCTGTTTTTGCAGCAATGGGTGGGAGAGTGTATGTAGCTGTGGCTTATGACCAATTAGATAATTTGAAAGCTGGCAGCAAGCACAGAGCTTGGCATGGAAGAAGTTTTGGTGATGTTCGTTTGCTTCCTTAAGCAAATTTGGGGGTGGTAGTGGTAGAAGTCATTCACAGAAGCCAAGAGAAGAGCAACTCAAAAATCAAAAATGTTACCACCTTTGCTACAGCAGGGAAGATGATGGTTAGAAAACTAGTTCTGAGCTTTGACCAGAAAGCAGTCACTGAAAACAGGGCAGCTCTAGGAGGATTTGAGAGATGGAAGGTAGGCTGAGAGGATCTAAACTGGATTTGTCAGAAAAGAAAAATGACTGCTGGTTCATATGGTGCAGTTTGAGAGCTGGGAAGAAGATTGGGCAGAAGAACAAGGTCATGGCAAGTATTTCCCCTTTTCACCCTACACATTCAAACTGCGGTCCACAGCATCTGAGGAATGTAGAGATGTAAGAACTTAATGTGTGTTTGTATTGTGAGAGGAAAGAGGAGCACACAAAGGTGTGCTGACATGACAAGGACTGAAAATTGGCACAAAAGAAATAAGGATAAAATCACTGGGGCAGGTGGAAAGCTTTGAAGGATTGGCAAGATTCTTCTGTATGTGATGGAAGGAATTACAAAAGGGGACTGGAAGGATGGAAGAAGTAATGTCATTCTGTAATTTTCTCATAAGCAGTTGAGATTCTGCGCAGAGAGAAATGGAGACTGGAGGAGGGGAGGGATTGAGGAATGAGTCAAAGGTGGTGACAAGGCAGCTGGGATTGCAGGCGTGGGTTTCTGTTAAAATGGAGAAGCACTTTTCCTTCTTTCAAACAATTGTTCATATTAGCGTACCTGGTGTGGGCATGCATGCACCTATCCATGTGATACGTGTCTCCTGGAGTGCTGCACACGGGCTGTTCAAGTACTTATGACAGAGACCAGCCAAGTCAGACCTGTGTCTTCCCTGGGTTGCCACAGTAGAAGAGAAAAGTGTATCGTGAAGGGTGTTAGTCTGGTGACAGGGTTTACATTAGTTATCTTGCAGTGAAATGGGAACTGGTATCGGGTTGGTCAGGCTGAAAATCTGGTGGGGAGTGCATGACTGAGGAAAGAGGCAAAATAAAAAAAATACTCTAATTTGGACAGTGAAAAGGATGAAGGGAATACTTTGACAGCAGAAGGGAAATAAGAGTGCTGTGGGTAGCTATGTAACTGATAGTGCTTGTAGACTTGAAATCATAGCAAGACAGAGATGGGTTGACAGAAACACTGGAAGACATGAAATTGTGGAGGGGAGGGATTCAGTAACAGAAAATTGAGAGAACAGTCTTGTAGGCCTCATGGAATGAAGAGACTTGCAAAGACATTGATGGAAGGAAGTGTGTAGCTAAGGGACTTGATTGGGTCCTCTATGCAGAAGGCATGGAGGTGATGTGAGGAGAGCACACTGCCATCTTCTTCTGGCCCAGCTTGGCCACTGAGATTGCGTGGGAGACCCCTCATTTGGTAGGTACGTGCGCTTCTCTTGACGCAGGGAGGAGTGAAAGCTGAAGGCAAAGCTGTGTTGTTACTTCTTTGCTTGCAAAGAATCTAGCTCTAACTGGGAATGTCAGTATGTTGCTGCATAGGGAAGGTGAGAGTTCAAATGAGTTGTTTTTTTGTTTTTTTTTTAATCTGTGGCAGCGAGCAGCTGCTGTCAGCCTAACCCCCTCAGCAGGAAGTCCTATGGTGCAGGGCATAAGCCCTCATAGTCCTAGCGATAGACAATGCAGCAGCGGTGTTGCCTGAGAAGTAGGCTGTATTGGTATTCCAGTTCTCACTGGAATGAAAAATTCCTGTTGATAGTTAGCTAACGACCTCTCTTCTGCCATCAGATTCTTTTGTTTCAAGGTTCTTGCTTTTGAGTGTATGCAGATGCTCTGTAATGTCTTTGCCTTAGGTGCCCACATTGAATGCAGGGCACCTGGCCACAGTGCCCTTTCCAGCAAGCTGACTTGCACAGAGCTGTGAAGAGATCAGTCTCACCACCTCTGTGATTTCAGTGAGCTACCGCCTACCTTCTGCTGTCCCTCTGACCCGTGAGACCCAATAAAGTTGTCTTTGTAGGACCGTACTGTTACACTGAGTCCTAGGACTGAGAGGCTGACCTGGAGTGCTCCTCATCATCTAGGCTGTGCCAGTGCTGATGCTCTGAACTGGTAGGAGCTGGACCTCTGCCTCTGCTGCTATGAGCCTCTCACCACAGGTTTTTTTTTTTTTTTTTTTAGCTCATGACCCGTCTCCAATAAAGCATGGCTTGCACTAAACTGTGTATAATATAAAATTTTACAACAAACCAGTAAATTGCACTTGCCCAATTTTCACTGCCTGAATTTCCTTCTGCTCTTGCTTTTAAAAGTGTTGGAGTAGCTGTGGTGATTACACTGAATAGCAGTTTCTTGGACAGGTCTGCTTGTGTCCTCTGAACTAATTCAAATTGGATTAAAGTCAAGTCTGCCCCAGAAAGAAATAAAACCTATCTGCAGTATCCATCCATTGTGCAGCCCTGGGCATGCATGCTGAGTAGCTGTGGTGTACTTCTGCCTTGAGCTTAGGTCTTGGTTTTTCTCTTTGTGGCTTTGAGTTTGATTTCTAATTCTCCTTAAAATAATGGGATAAAGTGTCAGTCTCTTTTGATCCTGTAGTTGCTTTTGTAAGTGCTGTGGATTGGACCTGTCTGGGTTGAACTCAGCTGTGGCACTGATTTACAGAAGTCACTGCAAGGTTGTGAACTTAGCTGAACTCCTTGGTGAAGTCCTTCTGCCTTCTGGGAGCTGGAGAGATGCTGAGTCACTTTGTTTTCAACATTGTGCCATTACTTTTGTGTAACTGTCCAGTAGCACATGGACCAGTGTCTTTGTCAGTCCTGCTCAGGGATCTTGATTGCCCCTTGAACATGAATCTCTGCGGGGATTGCTGTTTTCACTGAGATGCTGGAACCTCCTTTGTGCATTGAATCTAATGGCAATAAGGAAGGAGTCTAGTTTCCATTGCTGTTGTCTAGATCACCCCAAACCACCCTCAGAACTTCCCTTGTCAGAAAGTATTCAAAACATGGCAAGAGCCAAGTACTTTGTTTACTGCAGGTTTCTTTTACCTTGTTCTTTCCCAGCTGGAGCAATGCGGTCTCCTCATTGTGTTCTTCCAGGTTGGATTTCCTCCTTTCTATCTCACTGTGCTTTAATTTTAAACTGCCTTCCCATTAGTTTGACTTCTGTTTTACGTTTTCTCAGTTTGCTCATTTTCTGCTTTTCTTGGTTGTCTCCCTGTTCACCACTTTACCCAGAAAACTGTTAGTCTACCTGCTTGCTTCCCAGTTCTGTCCTGCCTTCTCATCAGATGGGGATACCTCTTAAATTGCTCCATTAGTGATGTCTCTTCAGTTTTGTATTCCCAAAGCAAGACGCGTGCCTGGTTTGTTTGCAGACACAGTGACTATACAGGACCCACCAGTCTGAATGGAGCCCTTTAATGAGCACAGCTTGCTTCTTAAAACACGTTTCTTAAATGCCACCTGTCAGCAATTCATTTCCCCTAAGACACTTTGTTAGTTTATTATATGGAGTTTGTTTAAGTTGTCAGGACCTGCATTCTTATTAATGGAGCTGTGTTTTTCTCCAGGGACACGTGTTTTCATCTTAACCTCCCTCTCTGAGTACACATTCAGAACAGGCAAGCGTTTCCTCAGCAGACCTATCCTGGTCACAGGATATTATGTCTGTGAAATGTAATCAACCACTGAGCATGTTTAGCTTACTGCCTGGTATTGTGATGGTAACTCTGTTCGTGTCACTGAGCTGACGCAGCACTTTCGTTGTAGGTTTGGGTGCTCGGGGTTTATGCTGTAATATTGCTAGTCCTGAAATGTGTTTAAAGATAGTAAGAGTCTTTGCAAGACTTCCATTCACTGACGAGTGCAAGGCTTTGAATGTGTTTCTGTGCTCGGAGCTTTTATTACTATTGCATGCTGCTATTCCCACAATGAAAAGTGGCTCCAGTGTGGAAGCTTTGTGCTGTACTGATACACAGCTAAATCTCGGGAGTTTGGACCCTTCTGTGGAACATAATGCCTTTTGGATTAGTGAAAGTTGGTGTTATTACAGTGGGGTGGTTGATAAGGCATTTACGTGCTCTATGAAGGTACTGCTGTGTTTTTTTCCACTGCGGCTGAGTGTTTTGGCATAAGCCACGAATGCATTTGAAGTTGTGCTAGGCACACATTCTTGCAGTAAGAGCTGCAGAGGCGGTAGCAGACATTTGGTTTGCTGATTTGTTTGCATTAATAAGATTTCACGAAGTTAAAATGCACACTCACAAGGAAAAAGGCTATTCTCTGTGAAAAGCAGTTCACTTGATATTTTTACATCAGTTCTGCATCTATCTGTTGGCACAGCTACATTGCTTAGCTGGGAGTGCTGTTGTAACACTACTTGAGCATCTGCTCAGGAGAGGAGTTCTGTGGTGTGAACTGGAAGTGTGGCCACACGAGTCTATCAGGTACGGAGCCAACAATGAGGTACAACCTGTGTGGAGTATGAGAGAAAGACAGCAGGTGTGTCATTCCCTACAAGAAAATCTTAAGAAATCGGAGGAGCTCTGAATTAGCTAAACCCATATAAAGCAATTCTGGCAAGGCTGGGTTAGCCTGATACTGCCATAGCCTCTGTCAGACAAGTCAACTTAATATCAAGCGATATGTGAGGACTCGGCCCAACCAGTGCTTCAGTCACCCAGCACCACGAGCTCACATGGGCTCTTGTGCTTGGAGAGCCATCCAGGAAAGCAAGGCCCTCTTTCCAGCAGAGCTACGTGGGGAATTTTGTCCTTGTGTTCTCCAGAAATGTAGCAAAATGCGAGGGGAACTCAGGAGACCTGTGAGATTAGAGCCTGGTGGCATCTCTGGCCTACACAGAGTCCTGCTCCTTGGCGGAAGGCTGCCCCTTTGTTTGGTCTCAGCAAGGCTCTCCATCCGAGGCAATTAGGATTAGCAGTCACATTTCATGCTCTGAAAAGTCAGAAAGGGAAAGAAAAAGGAGTTTTATAAAAAAGACTTGCCTGCCAGGCACAGATTTCGCTCTGTTTTTGTGCAGAGAATAAACACAGATGTGAAGGTTAAAAAGCAGGCTTCCAACAGCCTTTAATGAAGGGCTTGGAAACGATGCGAGGGACTTGGCGGCGGAGGAGAGTGGAGGCAGTGCACAGGGCAGAGCTGGCAGAGGGAGGAGCTGGGGTGACACACGGCACAGATTAGCTCCTGAGACCTTGCTGGTTCACCTTCAGAGGGATTTCAGGAAATTCAGACTCTGGCAGGAGAGATGTGGCATTTTGGCTTCCAGAGCTACCTACTGTTTGGGGAAACGTAGAAGAGAGGAGAGCTGTAAACATGCCCTTGTGCATGGGCCCAAACAGGTGAAGGAAGAAAATACATGTTGCTTTGAAGGTTGCAAAGTTCTGCTTTCTTTTGCCTTTTCGTCTAGCAGTGTGTCCTGGCCTCATTTGGAAGTGCAAACCCCTTTCTCCAATCCTTTACTACATTTTATTAGGGCTTCTTCACGCATACAGACAAAATCATCTAAAATGCAGAAAATATGCAGACATGGTTGAAACAAAACATCAGATGAAATAAAGTGCAGATTGGAATGTATTTTTAGTGCCTGAATATTTTCCCTAAAAGCCTATGCTGTAGGAAACACGTTTTGCTGCTTGAATCATATGGTAATATGAGGCATGCTTTTGACACATACTGCTGTCACATGGAAACACAGAAATGGTCTCAAAACAAGCAACACTGTCTACAGATGCTTCTTTTAATGGCTCCAGCAGCTTGCTGATTGGAAGACTCTAGCCTTGACTCTTATTCCCAGCAAGGGGCCCAAATGGAGGGAAAAAAAAGGGGGGGGGGGGGCAAGCTTACATGCCCACCCACTTCTTAAACAACTTGTGATGGCTGTCACCGACAGTAGCAGATGTTTGTATTGGTTTCCATAAACTCTCACTGTCAAGCTCTTTTAATGATGCAGCATCTCTATTTGTAGGAGGATTTCACTTGACATTCTAGCCTGCTGACATTTATTTCCACCTGTGTGTTTTGTGGAGTACCTCCATCTCTTTAGGAATGGGGTGAAGTATCGGAATTCCAGGTGTTTAGGGACTGCCAGGAAACAAAGGGGGAGGGGGTTGCTCTTAAAAATACATGTATGCATGTGTGCTATTAATGTAAAGCAACTCACAAAGTAGAACCTTCCTCTAGGAATTCCTCTCTACTGCAGCTAAAAGCATCATAAATGACAAATGAGAAAGACAAACACTATAGAGTCCCTCTTCACAAAAGTTTTCCCATAAAGAAGAAAATTGCACTTAGAAGCTTTGAGTTGTACAAATGTAAGAGCACCGCTAAGACTTGCAAGCACGATTTAATGTGTCTGTTCTCTGTTGAATTGTACCAACTACCCTGCAAGAACAAACTTTTAAACTGTGCAAATGAAGTATCTTCTGAAGCAGTGAATCTACATAAACTAAATAATTACTTATCAGTAACAAGGTACAACTCTTGCTTTGGGTTCTGTTGCTGAAGTCAGTCTCACTGTCTCATTCATCCCTTCTCCTTCCTAGAAGCTGTTGAGCAAAAAAACAACAGGAGAAAAGAGTTCTTTTTACTGAAGAGAAAATTATCAGCTTGATTGATGAAGTGCAAACAATTAGGACAAGAGGGGAATGCATTTGAAAAGGACCTTAATATCTTCTAGTTTCCCTGAGGGAAAACTAGATCCTACAGTCAAAGAAAGATATTTCCCTTATGCATTTATGTATCAGTTGTTGCATGATCACACAGAGGAACGTCTCTGATGCTGGGATGTCAAGGAGCCACCGTGAGTGTACCAGGGATAGAAGCTTTGGGCAGGGCATCTGTTCATTTACTCTTTGTGTTCCTTGCAAATAAACGGATTTATTTTTTGAAGTCTGAAACTTGTGACAGGAACATTATTTCCCGTGTCATGCTTGCATTGTTCACAATGTGAATGAAGCCCTTGGACACTTGACTGAGGACATTCATCTTTGCTACCTGCAGCTGAGGCCTGCTCACATTCCCATCTGTTATTAGCGCTGTGGAACTGGGCATGCTAAGTGTTGCCCCTATTAGAATAAAATTTTGCAATAAGAATGAGCATGAATGGACAACTGCACTTCGTATTTTATACATCTGTGGTAAAGAAAAAATAATAGCTTTTTGAAGGGTTTAGCCTTCGGAGGGCTTAGACCTCTCTGGGGCTTTCTCAGTTAGCGTCATTGAATCGAACATCCCTTCAGCGTTTAGCAGATGCTGAACTACCCTCAGTAACATTTTGTGCATCCATTCTTGAAAATATTTTTGCCAGCTTGCTATTTAAAGCTTGCTGGTAAGTTGAAAGGGTCTCTTCAAATGGCTATTTAGCAAAATGAATCCTTGAAAAGGTTTCTAGGTTGCTACACATACTGTTTATACAACGTTAGCACAGTAATAGGTAGTTAGCTCCACCACTTCAAAAGCAACATCTTCATGGTAGCCTAGAATAAAGATTTGCCATGACTTGTCAAAATCATGTTCAGGATTGAATATATTTACTGTGATCAAAGGTAGTCCCCAAAGCCAGGCTGCAGCATAGAATAAGGTCAGAGATGTGCAAGAAGGTGCTACAACTCCAACTAGTTGACGAGGATCCAGTGATCAGCAGTCATGTAGCAGCTGAATTCAAATTGCTTCCAAATTGGTTGAGGAAATCCAATATATTCTTGCAGTAAAGAGCTTTATCTTTGGTTTATCAAATAAGCTTGTCCTGTGTCTTGGGCTTCCTGGAGGCTGGTTTATAGTAAATCTAGGACCAGTAAATGTAAAGCTCGCCATCTGTGACAGATCCCTTCTGCAAGTGTTGAATAACCTCAGCATCATTAGCTACAGTTACAAATGGGCACATAAAGAGGTAATTACTTCTCAAAGGTACTCATGCTTAAAGATGCAAGTACTGATCTAGGGGGAGTTTTATACCAGGGCCTAATCACTGTCTCAAATTGAGTCACAAATTAGCTCAGGGACTTTGCCAACTTCCTCAAAGGCGTCTGCCTTATCTTTAAGCATCTTAATAAATTTTTCTCTGACTGTGAGGGAATCTGCCAGACAGTAAAAACTTGAGGAGAAGATCTAGTCCGGGGGAAAAAAAATAAACTCCACTTTCTGTTAAGTTTATGGCAGAGAAATTTTTGTAGTATGTAGATGATCCACGTTCTTGAAACTTGTACCCCAGAGCCTGTGTAGTTGTACAGTATTAGCTCATTCTCTGAGAATCTGATAGGAGTAGTCTGGAATTATCCTGCTCTTCACCAGAAGAGTACCGTGGAAAGTGGGTTTGCACCTCTCTTTTTTTCCCTTTCAGTCTAAACTCAGATATTGGCTTGATTCATAAGTGAGCAATAGCTGACTGACAAAGGTTCATTTTCCACATGCCAAGATGAGTTGGACCCTCTGAGGGGATTGAGACTGATGGATAAATAACTGTCACGTGTAGGTGGCCTGTAAGAAAAGAATTTTTTTTTTTTTTTTGAGTCTTTGTTAAGACTTTTTACCCCCACTCTTTAAACTCTCCTGTCATGTGCTGAGTGGGGGTGGGTGGAGATCAGGGCGGTGGGGGGAGAAGGGGGTGCTGCTGAAAGCATTTATCTTCATTTCTGCCATCACCCAGTGTTTATTACGCAGTGATAGACAGACGCAGGAAAGCTGCCAATCAAACCTACGTTCACTGCATTTCAATTGGCCTTCACTTTGGCTTTCAGCATTTTGAAATCTACATCTCCTCTTCAGAAAAAGGTCATTCTGTTCATGATGATGACAAGCCCGAGACCCTCGGGTACCCGCTGCAGTCACTTGTGATCCCATCAAACAATGGAGGATCCAGAGCAGGACAGACTGTCAGGTGCTTGGTGAGAGTTGTTGCTTATAAGAGCTGATCTTATGCTGCCCAGATTTAAGAAACTGGGGTGTGATTTTTGCCTCCACTGAGTTACACTAGGTCTTAAGAGGCAACAGCACTTTCTTATGCTCTTGCTCAGACTGAAATCCTGACTGGGCAAAGCATCTGAGAACAAGTCCTGGAGCTGCACAGTGAGCAGAAGCTCTACAGTGAGGGTTTTAACATTTCTGTGAAGTTTTTCTACTGTGGTTTCAAGTTGTCCCTATCAACCAATGGAAAAAGCAAACAAAAAAGGTTAAGATAGCGTAATTGTGTACTGTGGTTTATTTTCTTCCCTAAATTAAATGTCTCAAATGTTTGCATGCTTTTAATTGTCTCTACTGTAGGACAGTGCGTGCATGCATGTGGGAGGCTTCTGGCAGGATTTGTGATACGATACAAATGTTATTCCCTCTTGTTGTATGTAACTAGATATAATTTAATAATTACAGTTCTCAATTACACAATTAGCGTAAGTGGAGGTAATTACTTAAAACATGTAGATCATCGAACTGCCATTTGTGTTGGGCTCAATTGTTTGGATTCTTTGAGAAATTGACCAAATCCCTCTGAACCTGCAATTTTCACTCTGTGAACATTGTTCCCTCCTCCTCCTTGATAAAGGTGTTTGTTTCTTGAAGCACTAGCATTAGTTGGTGGCTTTTGCTGGTTCTGGAATGTGTGCAGTAACGTCCTCTAGATGGGGAGAGGAGCTGCTGCTGTTCCTCTGGTAGCTTTTCCTGTAGGACATGGATGCCCTGGGAGGTGCAGGGGGGTGAGGTTCAGCTGAACCGTGACTCACCTGAAGGTCCCAGGGGAAGGGAAGGGAAGACCAGAATCTCTACAGGAAAACTTCAAAAACATTTGCCAACAGCTTTTTGATAGTACTTGTGTGACATTTGTGGAAGCCAGATGACTTGCTGTTTGTGGAGCAGTGGGTGATGTTGCTAGGCTTCTGTGATGCAGCGGGACTGCAACATTACTCTCCTAAGGATATATTATTCTACAGTTCATATATTATTGTCTGTGCCTACAAAGGTTATCATCATTGCAAAACAGGTGATGACCTTGTGATGCTGGTCTGTAGCAAGAAGATGAGTATTGTGCAATTATGTGCCCAGAGCAGTGCTTCCATTGCATGTCTTGGCAAAGTAATTCCTTGCCTTAGTCCTGTGAGGCCGTTGTTACCCAGTCAGTGATGCTAGGTACTGTTTGTGTGTGTGAAGCAGGTCCCAGTGCTCAAAATTAGCACAGGACCTAGTTTTTTGTTCTCCATCTGGTGGCTAGAGACAACACAGCAAGAGCTGCCCTTGTGTAACAGCCCTGAGCTTGTAATGAGGAGACTTTTAAAGCCAAAGGAACACAAAATTTAATTGTCCTTCTTCCACTTCTGGTTGCAAGATGTAATTTCATTAATGCATTGAGTCTGCTTTCTCCAGCGCGTCTCTTTTGTTCAGAGGAGCCTTTTGTTTGGGGGATGTGGAGAACGAGGCCTTGGGCGTATGAGAGAGCGAAGGAAATATTCTTGCTTTTGCTCTCCCAGTGATATGTGAGCATCTGTCAGGGGCAGATACAGAGGCTGAGCAGATGCACAATGGAGGTCTGTCAGTCGCTGCAGGCCTGGCACAGCTGAATACACAGCATAAAGCTGCCTGCTCAGAAATCTGGCTCTTGGCACATTTCAGAGCTTTCTCCAGAACCAAAAATCAGGACTTGAGACAGCTGATCTATGAAAAGGGGACTAGCAGGAGCCTTCTTGGTGTCTTTATCAGCACTGGTCTAGGATTTGCTTCCCAAATGGGCCCTGATCCCCTTGTTCTCTACTCTGCAGGGAAAATGTGTGCATCTGTGTGTGTATTTTCAGGCCGTATTTGTTTTACAGTCCTGAGTCTCCTTATCTTCTTCTGCATCAGTATCATTTACTAGCAGTTAGCCAGCTTTTAGTGCTCTGCACAGGCAGTTTTCCTGCTGGGTGCAGTAGCACAGGTGTCCCAGTGTTGCTCTTCCACTGATGCTGCTGTAGGAGCAAAGTCCTGAGGCAGTCCTGGGAGAAAGAAGCCACTGACTTTTCTGCCTGCTTCCCATCGGAGACAGCGTAGAGATGCCTACGTCCAGCCTGCTGAACCCTGGAGGCTGTGCTTTTCCCCATTTGTGTATGGGGACAATCTTGTTTTGCTCTCCCTTACCAAATTCTCTTACCATGAATGTCTCTGGGTGTCAGCGTGTGTATGTAGTACAAGGACTGCAGGCATCTGAAGGCCTTAGAGACCACAAATAGCACTAGGTTTTTGACTCCAGTACTATAAAGGGAGAACTGTTTCTTCTCTCCACTTGTCTCTATAGGGATTGCATTTAATGCCTCTGGGCTTTCTTCATGTATGCCGACTGAGTTAGCAGTGGCAGTTCCTTTCTGCCTGGAAAATTGTTCTTTGTGTTTCTGAATCATTCCGCTTAGCCGTGTGCTTTGGCTGCTGCCCAAATCCTAGGGTGGTTAGCAAAGGGCATGTCGTTTGCCTGGAGTCAGGGCAGTCCCCGCCTGCAGTAGCTTGGGCCACCCAGAACAGTAAAGGCAGGAGAATCCCGAGGCCAGCTCTTAGGTCCTCTGTACCAGGCAGAAGTATCCACTGTCCTGCTTATGCAAATAACTAACAATTTTTCTGTGCTTTCCCTGAATATACGGATTACCAAAGGCCACAGCCTGCAGTTGTGCTATTCTTATGCTATTTCAGAGGGTCCAAAAAGGAGTACCTGCATCAGGGGCATAGGTTAGGCTCTCTAGGGGGCTCTAATTTCACCTTCATTTCAGGTAGAGTTGCTAATATTCAGTTATAATCCTTACTGTGTGGCAAGTACTGCGTCCTTCTGAGTGGAGTTCACAGCAATAGCAAGGAATATGTCCCCAAATGTGTGTTATTTGACAGGGCAACAATTTTGCCCTTCATATCTGTACTAGAAAATTTTAGGTCTGTGAAAATTTTAGGTCTTTACTAGCACTGGTAAATAGTATGAGCTTGGATCAAATGAATCTGATTTATGATTTCCACCTTGTGGACCTGGGCAAATATCGCTTATCAAACTTCTTTCCTTTCAGAAATATGTTGCAAGGAAGTGCGTTCCTATTAATTTCCTGTGCTTCGTGGCTTATTTAGGTGTTGCCATTTCTGTAAATAAAGTTCCTTTAAGAATCTAGAGTCTTATGTCTTGGATTTTGAAAAGCTTTTTATGGTTTTGTCACCCTAGCTGTTCACTGGATGATCTCTTGGGGGTTAAATTGATATTTATTTCTACATTTTCTGTAGGTGCTGTGATTGGGGATGGACAGTCAGCTGTGGCCAGCAACATTGCCAACACAACCTATCGGCTCCAGTGGTGGGACTTCACAAAGTTTGACCTGCCTGAAATCAGCAATGGTAAGTTGGAAAGGACACTTTATTTTAAGTCTGCGCTAACTAGAGCTACCATAATCTGTACGATTTTTGGAAGGTAGGTATATATTGCAGGGCTTGGATTATTTGTCTTGTATTGGGAACTGCAAAATGCTTAGCCTTTTGTGAAAAGTGATATTGACGAAATGCATTCAGATCTGTTACTGCCTTGTTCATCTTGCATATTCTTGCTATCAGCAAATCCTTGTGTAAGTCAGGCTTTTTTTGTTAGTAATGTCATGAGAATATATAATCCTTGTACAAAAATTCTGTGTCCCATCCTCTCATTCTTTTGCCAAGTTTTTGAGGGATTACTGATTGGCATATTTATTGTCTTTATACCTTGGCATTAGAACCTGCTAATAAATTGGGTCTGGATGCTCCAAGATAGACGTACTGCTGTGAGTTAAAATGCTGCAATGTGTTCTGATAATTGGTGTCCTGGTCTGATGCTTGCCACAGTGTTGTAAGCTTCTAGCCATTTGCAAAAGCAATGATTTGTTCCATATCTCACATGGAAGACGTTTCCGGGTCAAGAATGAGCAGTATTACTGTGGGGGTGGTGGTTGTGGTTGTCCTTTCCCTTCCCTTTGTGAAATTAGACCATAGTTTTACAGGTGTACTGTGCTGGTGTAAGCTAGCTCTTGCACTGGAAGAGGCTTGTTATGCTGGTGCAAGAATATTTGATACTTGTAGTCAGCTGATCAAGAAATGACATTTGGGGGGATTTGATACTAAAATTACTAAAATGGCTATTTTAAACCCAGAATGGTATCCTGATATAGCTTGCTGCACAGCTGCAGGAATGTTTGTGGCAGCCTGAGCTGAAGAAATAAGATAGAAGATAGGTAGGAATGTTTGTACAGTGATTTTTAATGTAGGCCATCTCTATGCATATATGAAATTTATTGCTTGACTTCTTTTTAGGGGGAACAGGGATTCTGTTTTTAAGAAAGTTTTTAAGGTCCCTTCCAATCCAAACCATTCTGTGATTCTACATCTTTTGTTTTTACAGATAGCCATTGAAATGAACTAAGTAGAAAACCTCTCCCAGACTAAGCTGTCTGTTCTGCATTTCCAAAAATTACATATCCACCAAGACTTGTCTCTGGAGTACTGTCCTGCTGCTTAATAAAAATAAATAAATAAACACCAAAGGAACACATACAGTGACACTGTAGCAGCAGAAATGCAGAGAATTGAACTAGGAGGGGCCATTCATCTCCCAGAGGCTGGGAAATCAGAGTAGCTAGGGGAAAGCTAGCAGGTGCCCATCCCATTACAAAAAGCTGCTTCTTACTGTGTCGTTCCTCCAGACAAAGTATCTGGCGTTTGTCTCATATCCTTCCTTCATGTTTTATAGAATATTGTGGTGTGATGTTTATAGCCTGGTGGGAAATAGAAGCCCTGATTTTAGAAGATAGCCCTTGATGTTATATGGGGGAAAGGTGCTTTATATTTTGTCTGAGAAGCGTTCTGTCTCATGGTAAGGAGCATGCAGAGTCATTTTGAAAGCAGAATATTTCATTGAATTTAAATGTGCCAGTGCTTTGATATGTCTTGTTAAGTGCCAAACTGTAGTGCTAATATGAGTTTGTAGGCTGAGGATCAGTGTACAAGGTAAAGTTTTGCCATGTGGTGGCAATACTTTCCATGGTCCATCCAGAACCAGGAGCAGAATAAAGCTGAGACCAGAGGGGGAAGCATCTTGCTGCTGACTTAGATTCCTGGGGACTTCTCTGCAAGCTTGTAAAGTATTTGAAGAGTGGTGCAGCTGCTAATAGGTTTTCTGGCCTCATCTGGCTGCTGAGGAGCCGGCTGCTGTTTTTTTTTTTTTTTTCTTTTGAAAAAAAAATGCCCAAGGTGTTTATAATTTATGGAATTCTGTAGAAAATAAGGACCATCTGCTGTTCAAGGCATTAGTATTTCAGTCTTCTCCTTCTCCTCTACCACTTCTGAAATCTCTTCTGAATAGCTGGATATTGGGCTAATGCCTCTGTCATTGTGCCCTTCTTGCAGGCAGGGTTCCTGTTACAAGCCCATCGCTGGCTCTTCTGACTCCCCACTCTGTAATACTTGGCATGTCCATCTTGATTTATGACCTTTTGGAAATGTTTGGGTTTACTGTGTTTTCACTTCCGATGTTGAGCCCAAATCTGGCTTTTCTAGGTCATTAGCCCTATCTCCCTTTGCAAAGGTCTAGTAAGGGTGTATGAATGTGGAGCAGCTGTGCTCATCCCCAAACAGGCATTTACCAAGCTTGCACATGCTCCAAACAAAGGCAAGCTGCAATTTTGCCAAACCAGAAGGACATTAATGTAGATTAGGGTTACTGATATTCCCCCTTTATAGCCTGATGCTTGGTAGTGCTGCTGCTGATCTGTGTTTTTAAGTGCCAGGCCCAGTTTTATATAATGAGGCTTCCATGAAGAAACGTGCTTCTTGGTAAAAACATTGCTCCAGGTGCAAAAATTTGCAGAGATATTGCAAAACAAAGTGTGTAACAGTGGAATGGAGGATTGGAGGATTTTTTTTCAGACTGTTTGTGGTCTTGGACACAAACTATTTTCCCACTAAAGCATTTGACCTCAATATCTCATTTTTTTTCCATCATTTTCTGTAAATCAGAGATGGTCATGTGAGAGAGTCTGCTTACAAAGAGGGTGCTATTGCACTTCCTGGGACAGACTTGAGCCACAAGTGGTTTGGGAGCAAAGGCAGATGAGATGATGCAGCTGAAATTTAGGACTGCCTGCCAGCTCCACTTTCAGAGGAATGGTTCTGTGGCCAACCTCCATCTCAGAGCAGCTCTTCTTCCTGTTACAATTAAACAAAGAGAAGGTAGTTTGGGAATAGGATGTTTTTCACTGAAACAATACGCCTGAGCAAGTGACAGGGTCGCGATTAGCGCAGCCCTGTGATCTCAGCACCCTCAGAGCCCCTGGGCTGTGACCTCCGTGTGCGCAGGACTCGGCTCCAGGGCAAGGACCTCGCTGACACCACATCCAGCGCAGAAGGGGACTCCAACAGTCTTGGGGAGATGGCTCTGCAGAGACCTGGGGAAATTTTATCCTCCAGCCTATCTTCCTCTGTTATTTACAAAACAGAAGAAGATAGCTTCAGATTTCTTCTCTCCTTTTGCCAGTTTTCATTTTATTAACTTCAAAATGAATATGACCCAGCCTTTGATTGTAACTGACAGTTTTGATGACATTGGGCTGGGGAGTTTATTTGGCAGCAGAAACAAAGCTATCTCTAGCCATTTATTTAATATTATTCTAGTAGGTGCTGCTGCTATCACTACCTCAGATCCTTAAAATTGCCTGCAGCTAACAGGTAAGAAGTTGAATATAGTTTCTTGTGCTACTCACTGCTCATTACTTCAATTGCTAACCACCATGGCTGGACTGATCTAGTTCTTCCACGTTCAGTCACGAGTCAGGAATTTGTCCTCTGCTGTCTGTAACACTGACTGGGACTTGAGAAAGGTGATCTGGTCACTGCTTGATGATTTACAGTGTGATGCAGAAAAACTTAGAAGGAAAAAAACACATTAAGAAAGCACCATCATTAGGGGTGACTAGGAGAGGATGGAAGCCTGTACCCTCGATTGTGTGCTGGGTTATCTCTGGCAAGCAGTGCTGGTCCTGCTGGCCTTCCAGGCCTTCCCCCGCTTCAACTGGGATTATGCTGTAGGTGTCAGCACTCCAAGTTGGCACAAGAGCTTGATTAATTTGTTCTCTGATGTTTCTTTTGATCTATTCTGTCAGCTCGATGGCTGCATTAACAACAAAAGAAAACAAGAGATGAAAGGGTGGCCTTGTTGCAACTGGTTTTCCAAAAATAGCAGTTTTCCCTTAAAATCTTCTGCATTGGCTTTGTTTTCATAGATTGGGACTCAGACTCAAAGAAATCAAATAGTTTGTGACTTTGTCAAACACATAAATCTCATGGTCCTCCTCATGACTTGGGAGTCTCTTAGGTGCTGTTCCTTAAGATGAAACCTTGCTGAGATCTCCACCCCTCAATTTTATGTTTTATTCTCGCAGAGTAAGGCAGAGTAAGCTCCTTTGGTTCTAGGTGTCAGCGCTACGGAATTGCCTTGTCTTTTGCAAGTGAGGAAAGAGCAAAGAACCATGATGCCAATGTGAATCAGATCTTGAAAGACAGAAATAAAGGGCACTCTTCTTGTTCAGTGCAACTTGCATCTGTGATGTTTTATGTTCCAGACACACATCAAGGGGGAAAGATAGTTCACTTCTGGCAGGGGAGCTCACAATCTGTTTTGCTAAGAGGCATTCAGCATATGCATTAAACCTTAAAAAGAACATGACATGCAGTCATGTTGGACATCATTGTGAAGAGCTCACCAAAAGCCACTGTTCTGTATGCTGTGCTGGAAGAGGAGAGGAAGGAAAAGAACAACAACAACAACAACAAACAAAACAAAACAAAACAAAACAAAAAAAGGTAGAAAATAAGTTCTATGTGATAAATGGACTATTGGTGGTGACCGAAAATGGATATTGCTTTAAAAGGTCATAGTTAAAGCTACGTGAGGAGGAGGATTACAGACCTAGAGAGGGAGAAAATTGGCCATTGAACTGCAAAGATATATATAAGACCTGTCAATGTCTCTGAATCTATAAAAGGTACAGAAGAAATTTAAGCATTTCTTACCTTATGAAAATTACACACGTACAAAGCTGCATTTTATTTAAAAATAAAACAACTTGAAAAACATATGAAGACGTAAGAATTGTCTAGACTTCAATTTTTCAATAGCTACAGGAACAAGGAAAAAACATAGCCTGTGCCCCAAAAAAATGGTATCTAATATTTCTTGCACCAGGAGTTGGTCAGTGCAGAAGGTTTCCTGGGCTAAATGACACCCATACCTTTGGTCTGGTGAGGCAAATATACTAACTTGCTATTTGATGCTCAATATTAGACGTAGAGAAACTATGGATAACTGATGGAAGCTATCCTGAGCTCAGAGATACAGAACAATAATTTATATACCTAGAGGAATAAGAAGGAGAGAGAATTGTTTTTAGATCCCAAAGCAAGGAATTGGATTAGATTTTTGTCTTCGAATAATTGGAAGGTTTTGGAGAGCAGGCTTTTGTACTTCATAGTTGTATCTCTGGCAGATGTTCTTCCTGTGTAATGTGTATTTTCCATTTGTTGTTGGCCTTCTTGCTTGGTTCTCTTAAGTAGTTTATGCAGGTTTGGCTGGGAGGATCCTCATACTCACCTGTTCAGTAAGTCCCCATCCCCTTTTTTCTAATTTTTTTTTTTTTTACTACCATGGCAGATTAGAGTACGGCTCCAAAGAAATAGATGAGAAAGGTGACCCTTTAACCACTGAGCCTAGTTCCCTGCTGTCTTAGGCAAGCGCATCCTATAGCTCCTCTTATTCTGTGTTGAAATTAAATTCTTTGCCCCTTTCAATTCTTCTGAAAAACTATTCTACAGTCTTACTACTCTGATTATAAATAAATAAATCTAATTTCTAAACTTAATGTCTGCTTTTACCCACTTACTCACCTGTCAATGCTATTTGTGAAGAGAACTATGACTAATGTTCTCTGGCACTTATGTTTTTGGAACTTTTTTCTAAATGCAATCCCATTTCCTCTCAATCACTTTTTTAAACCATAAAATAAATCCTACGTTTCCCCCAGTAGTCTTTATAGCTATTTACCGTATCTGCTATCATTTAGGGTTTAACCTTTTTTGAACATGGATAACTAAAACTGTGCTCAGTATCCTGCATGTGCTCTCGCCACAAGCTTGTGTGCTAGCAGTGACATTTCCCTAGTGAACGTGCTCCCCAGTGCAGTTCAGGATTGCCATCTCTTTCACTGTTTTGCTAGGTGGGT
Source organism: Oxyura jamaicensis (assembly GCF_011077185.1). Classification (NCBI taxonomy): domain Eukaryota; kingdom Metazoa; phylum Chordata; class Aves; order Anseriformes; family Anatidae; genus Oxyura; species Oxyura jamaicensis. Next base: position 30,623,962 of record NC_048897.1, read on the forward strand.
GGCTCAGTCCTTGCTATGATCACCAAAGTTGATCCTCTGTTGTTTCCAAGTGACAAAGCAGAAGTTTTTAAGTGTTCACACATTTCTAGAAGTCTTGCATTTCATTTCTTTTATGCTTCTGTGAAGTTCAGTTCTCCATTTGTGGTCTGATCATGTTTTGTTAGGGAAGTTACCCAACTTTATCAACAGAATTCACCAACCAGCTCCACTCTTTGTGTCTATCCAGTTGAAAAAAATAATAAATAGGACTGGTTTTGAAATGAGTCTCTGAAGAACTCTGTGGAAATCCTCCTAGTTTGGGGATTACAGTAGTGCAACCTGTTGTCATGTATCCTGTAGCTAGTTCACTGCGTATACTGTAGTTCACGTGTGGATGCATATCTTCTCTTGTGATGGCAGAGTACTTCAGTGAAGCTTATAAAAAAATATGCAAATTTTATTTCTGAAATGCAAATTTTAATTCTGCCTCCTTGAAATGAGGCAGTGCAGTCCTTAACCTTTACTCTGTGTTCTTTCTGTTCAACTAGCTTTAGACTAAGCGCTCAGGAATTTTGTCATCTTTTGAACTGTCTGTTCTTTGAAGGGCCAAAAGTATTTTAGGTTATTACAGCACTGGCAGTGACTACATTATTTACCTTTTTCTGTTCAGCACCTTTCTGTTTATACTAGGCTGAAAATTACTGTTTTTAGCAGCTCTGAAACTGAAAAAAATGGCTGAGTAAATTTAGAGTACAGGTGTAGGTGGTTTGGTACAGAATGTAATTAAATAGTCCACTTCTTATCCTCATCTGTTTTTTTAATTGGAGTTTCTTAAATGGAACAGTAGAAGTTGATACTCAACCATATAGGAAAGCAGTCCCCAGGAAGAATGTCTTCTAGACCAGAACAAAAAAAATAATAAAAGATTGGATTCAGCTTTAAATCAACAGAGCTGGAAGAAGGATCAGTCCTGGCTCCCTTCGCATCACCTCTTTTCCTGCTGCTGCAAGTGTCTGTGTGGCCATGGGGCATACCAGGATAGGGAATGGTTCTGGCTAAGATGTGACAAAATTACCAGCCAGTGATTTTTCAGCCATATCACATCCTGGATGTAGCTTTCCACAGAAGTGTTGGAAATAAGGGACACGGATTCTTTCTCCTGGCAGCAGTGCCAGTTTTCTAAAATGTTGAGGTACAGCCTTAATTTGATTTGGAAGTTCAAGCTCTCAGATGTACAAAGCATTCTTGGCACTGTTCTTTTATTAAACTAATAAGGGGTATAGCCCAAGAAGTGCCTTCATAAACTCATATGCAATTTAGCCAAACAAATCAAAGCTGCCTCTAGGCTGGGCATAGTCTTCATGTTTAGAAGAGAGCTCCTGGACTATAAGAGATGAGGTAGTGATGCACAGGATGCTGCAGATTCAATGTGTGAGATGGGCTGTTCAGTCTTAACGGCATGCAATTCCTCTATATTGCAAATGTGAGCTTTATTTCTATTGTTTTTTTATAATTACTTCTAGACCCTTGATTTTGAAAATACTGGAATCTGAAAATTGTGCTCTATCTAAAATAGTGTATTCAGTTTCAACAGCAAATCTCCTGGAATGATTAGAGCAGTTTTAGTCAAAAACTGAAATGCTTTTAAGCTTAAGCTGAGGAAGTGAACATCGTAACTCGTCTTGTCTTATCAGGCTGTTGGTGTAGATGATGCCAAAAAGCAGTGGAACCTTTTTGTACTAGGAATAGCGTAAGTTTGTGGTAAGATTCAATAGTCCAAAGACCTCACAGGCTGCATATGCATGGCACAGAGGGGAAAAGGTTTGTTCAAGGTCACCCAGCAGCTCATTGGCAGAGTTGAAAGTAAAACTTCTTTTCTGAAATGCTGCTTGCTACCTTGTCTGCTAAACAGTTTCTTCACTGATTGCACAAGTGCCTCGCATACTAGGGCAATTAAATGGTGGACTGGCTAGAGAAGTCTCTGTCCTGTGTTGCTTGCTTTATCCAAGATCGGTGTAAAAATCAGCTATCAGAAAGGAATGCCTGTATCTGCAGGGAGGAATTTTTCCCTTACCTCCTGTTTATTGGAGATAAGGGGACGTGGAACTCAGGGGCTCCTGCACAAGAAGAGGAAATGAATTAAGGTGTACTGTTTCTAATGATATCACTGCTGGAGTTTGTCAAAGAGTCACAGTTTGGGACTTGTTTAAACTGTACTGTCCTTTGCAAAGGATGATGTTATGCTCAAGAAAGAAGGGGGTTGATAAAATGCAATCACCACTACTTCTTGGCTGAAGGCTTCAGGAGATGAACAGATTTCATTCCTTGGGCTAATTGTGGTGTCTTATCTCCGTTTTGGAGCAAGTTTTACATTTAATCCAGGTATAAACTTTTGGAGGAAGCCAAATGTCTTGAGTGCCTTTTGCATGTACTGTCTTGACTCCAGCATCAGGTTTGAATCTTGCTTTATTCTCTGTTGAACCAGAGTGCTTTAATCACTGTTCCTTTTTTTTCTTCAGCCTCTGTGAACGTGCTTGTTCAGAACTGCAAGATTTACAACGACGCTAGCTGCGATATCTCTGCAGATGGGCAGCTGCTAGCAGCCTTCATTCCCAGCAGCCAACGAGGCTTCCCTGATGAAGGAATACTGGCTGTGTATTCTCTGGCACCCCATAACTTGGGCGAGATGCTTTATACAAAGCGATTTGGTAAGCATACAGCAAGAAGTCAGGGCGGGCAGGTGGGGCTGTGAGAAGTTACCTCAAAATCCAGCCTTCAGTGAGAAATGCTACAGTCTGAATGTCAGTACCTGTCTATTGTAGTCACGGGAAATACGCTGTTAGCCTACCCCACAGCCACAAATACATTAATGCTGGGGAGAAAATTGCAGTACTGTTTGGATGCGTGAAGTGCTGGTAGGTGGGAGCTGCTACAAGATGGTTTTTTTAGTCCTTAAAGAACTTTTGTCATCTTAGAGGAAGATACTTGCAGCAAGGAAACATACTGCAAAATTTGTACTTGTGCAGGTTCTTCTCTGTCCCATATAAGAATGAGCTTAGTATGCTTTATGTTCTGGGAATGCCTGAAGGGGTTGAAGTAACTGTGAGGGTGAGGTGTCATGAGGAATGTCAGTCTTTGAGAGAAATAACTGCTTTTCTGTTTCTAGGCCCAAACGCCATTTCCGTGAGCCTGTCTCCAATGGGCAGATATGTAATGGTGGGACTGGCTTCCCGACGTATCCTGTTGCATCCCTCCACAGAACACATGGTTGCTCAAGTCTTCAGGCTGCAACAACCCCATGGTGGAGAAACCTCTATGAGGGTGAGTATGTGTATATTCTGTTTCTATAAGTTTTTGTCGGTGGTACCATGTTGATTTAGCTCTAGCCTAGTGGTTAGTTGCTCGTTTATGATAGCAAAAAAGTAACGTGCTCCAGGCCCACTAAATAATAAACATGTGTAGGAATTTATCACAGAGGTATGCAAACATGACAGGAGAACATAAATGTAACAGAATTGGGAAACTTTATTCTGGTTTCAGATATGACGACAAAAATATTCAACGTTGTCTGTGGTAGCATAAGTCTAAACGTCACTCAGAGTATTAAGTAGACATTCTGTACTTTTGGGGGGTAATAGGCATTTATCTTGTGGCACTGTAGTTGGCTTTGTTGAGGGAGCTTAGCAGCTGAGGTTTCTAGATTATTTCCTGACATTCCTGAAAGGGGCTAACTTTGAGGGGAGTTGTCTCCAGTGGTTTTGAGAAGGGTAGGAGCTAAGCTTCATATTGGACTTGCAGACTGAAGAGAGGCTTACCATGCTTTTGCCAAATAGGCTTTTGTTGGCTAATTATTAATGAGCTTTCTATGTATATGTAGGCCTATTTTGGGAATGGAATTATTCTTCTGTACTTTTGCTTTGGGGGATGTGAACTATGACCCACCCTGACTAATTCATTATGTTTGGAAAACCTTCATCTTCTTTCAAACCAGCAAAGATAGTTAAGAGAACATGTATTGCTTGTTTCGTTCATTAGGAGAGCACAACAGCCATTTAGTGATAGTTTAGGTTGGTAAAAGCCATGTCCAGTTAATAATGCACAAAAAGTGTTGAGGAGGTGGAACTAGATGGTTTCTGAAGCTGAAATTTGGCCTGGATGCAAATTTTATGCCATATATTCAGGTGACTTTTGTTTCAGGACGTGAAACCTTTTCACTTCTGATGATAACCTGATTGTAGCGGAATTGTTTCCACTATGAATGGATTTTTTCCCCTCTGTTTGTATCTCCAATTTTTAAAGGGCAGAGATTTCCTAATATATCAGGGTTGCACTGAAGCATTTGACTAATGGCCTACCACTGGTGAGAGACTTGTCTCTGGCTCAAATGGCTTGATTCAGCTTCAGACTGTAGATGCTCTTTAGAGTCCTCATGATTCATAGAGGGTCATCTCAGCTATGTTGTTACACAAGCTACTTTATCAGCTGATGTAAAATTCTTGTTTATCTTCATCACCTGCTCCATGTTATGAGGCAAGGTAAGATCGATAATAAAGATTCTTTAGTGAACAAAGTCAGCATGTTTTTATTTCTGGTTCTGAGCTACTCTGCTTGTGTGGGTCTCTGAAGGTAAGAAACAAAGATTAAAGAGTAATTGTGAAAACAGCACAATTTAGTTAACAGGTATGGTTTGTGAAATCTGTCTGGATATGATAAGATCACGAATTACATGGATTCAGTATCCTTTTAGGTCCTTTTAACAGTCTAGTATGCCCTGGTACCGGGTATCTTTTTGTTTGTTTTTTTCCCCAGTTATTTTCAGGTCCTAGTGAAATATAGTTTCCACTGCCAGATACGAAGTGTCCCTTCCTACAGTCTTCTTAATGTATCATATAGTAAGTTAAGATGGATAAGCCCTATTAGCTAAAATCTTGTCTCTTCCCGTGAAGAGCTATGGTAGGATTCTTTCCTCTCATCCGTTCTTTGTTTGCTCTGAACTGCAGTTGCTGTGCTTCTAGCCATTCCTTTTGGAGACATTTTTTGTAACTAGCTAATTCAGTAAGCTTTCATCTGAATCTTCCGTTGCAATGTCTTCTACTTATTTCATCATCTTCATTTCAAATGTTTCTTCTTTCCCTATGCTGTTACACTCTCCAAACTCTTGTACCCTTGCTCTTAGTCACCATTTAGTAAAGTAATGCTTTGTATTCCCTTAATCTTTTCTTGTAATTCAATCTTCGAGCTTTATTTTTTTTTCAACTGAATTCTCTCCAAAATAGCTATTTTTTTTCCTCAGTCTGGAATATGTTTAAATGTACATAATGTGGTAAGTATAGTCTTGCCAGAACCCCACAGGATATTTTCAAGCTGCCTTTTTTTATTATTATTTTATATATATAGGGCTTTACTTGCAGTTTTTTCATTTTTTTGTTATGGTGCCTTGAAAACTTTGTACAAATTCTCTCTCGTTTTTCAGACTTGTGCCACATCACTGCACCCCTGTCTTTCTCATCTGCTATAGTTCTGGATTATTTTTTCTCCAGATGGAGTGCATGTATTCTAAAGGTTGCTTTTTTCATCTTTCTTGCACATGTATTTTTAGCTTCCAAAAGTCTTTCCCCCACATTCTCAAATCTATCCAGTCTAGCAAGATTTGTTAACTAATTTGCTGTTTTTCCCCTTTCCTGCATCACGATTAAAGATGTTGAAAATGTCTAATTTCTGACTGCTTTGGACTTTCAGCTTTCTACCTATGTGACAGGGTCACAACTAGACCAATTTGAATTAATTTGATTAAAGAGCCTTCCTGTCGGATAACATCGGATATTGTTTCAGCATTCTGGTGTAGTGTTGGTTGTCTTTGTGCAGTCTATAGGACCAAGCTTGAAAAACATAAAACTGTTAATCTTGTAGATGTTATTCCTTCATCTAGTTGTAAAAATTAGTAAATCAGCTACTGGCTCCAGAAGAACTGATGCTTTTTTCTATCTTGAATTTTGCAATAGGACTGCTCCATAAGTTTGTAATGCTTTTTAGAACCTGCAAAATAAAAATAAAAATTTAAGTAGGAAGCTTTACAATAATCATATCACGCTGTCTTTACAGGGGCTGCTGCGTTCATATTCAGTGGAGTAAAAAAACTGTTTGCAGCTTGGCCAGCATGCAGTAGAGAAAGGTTTAGGAAAAAAAGAGACACTGGTGGAACTGTGTTCTTCAATCTGTAATTTAATGTGCACGTTAGAGAGAATCAGAATGAATCCTTGTTGCCTCTGTGCCAACAGCTTGTAATACAAAGCAATTATTGCTCAACTTCTTAATTAAAAATAAGTCATAGCCGTGTTCTTTAGCAATGCGTTGTGGATATTTTAATTTTACATTACTTGCAAAATTCCCAAGAGAGAAATTCAAGAGAGAAGCTGTATCAGATTCTATGAAAATTCTTACAAGTTGTTTCAGGGTTGTCACTTCCTTCCTGACACGGTTTGATCCCCAGTCAGTGGACAGGGAGAGTAAGGCTTGGCAATGTGGCCTCTAAGTCATTGCAAAAGCTTGGCAGCCTGCTGAGGAGTGAAATACAATGATTGCTTCTGCTTTCAATTAAAATGGAAAGACCCTTTCTCCACACCCCTGACTAGCATTCAGGGTAATGTAAATTTGTATTCCTCAGATAGTTTTCTTTGTTTTCCTGTTGCAATAGAGGTTTTGAAGATTAGCAATTACTTAGCTTTATTATGTGAAACTCTAATACATGTAATTGCTCCTAGAAATCCACTGGCTGCTCGTGTAATTTTCAGAGATGAAATGTCCTCTCTGAGAGCTGCAGCACTTCTCGGTTGTACTAAGGAGCATCTTGGTTACAGAAGTGTGTTTTGTCTGTATACATCTTGCTCGTAACATTTAGGAGAATCTGGGCAGAGTTATATGGGTCAGAATACGTGATTTGACTGTTACAAGTTGCGCTTAGAAGTGGAATAAAAGTACTAGACTGTCATCAAACATGGTAGAGTCATGAGCTAGAGATTCATGCTTTTCTGCTCAGTCCGTAAGATTTGCTATGCTTAGCATTTCAGATAGAAACCTGGCTTTGCTGAAGAAAAAGATTGTTTTTCAGATTGAAACTTCAAAAGCTTGTTAGTAGAGTCAACTTTTAACAAGAGTAGGATGCGTAAGCCTTGGGTCTTTTTGTTTGTTTGACCAGTCTAGTTAACATCTCTGAAATCTCTCTATAGCTGTAGAACATAAGGAAGGAACTGCTTTTAGTAGATATCTAGCTTGGGGTGATACAAGTAGCAGTGGTACTGGGAATTGTCATGAAACAGTGGAATTTCAGAGGTGGGAAGTTTGGAGAATGAATGCAGGGTTTTGCAGCCTGTTTTGCAATTCTAAGTAGAGATAGTCTCTGAATAAGGAGGATCTGCTTTCAAGCTGCTTGGGCCTGGAATGACTTCTGATTTCTAAATGATTCCAGGAGTATATGGACATTAAAGAACAGAATAATATGAATTAGGAATTTGGAGCTGAAATTCCTTGGAAACTTAGAGTGAGGATCATACTGCTCTGGGTCTGTTAGCAATAGATGTTAGTGAGAAAGAAGGCCAGCAGGTAGCTCTGCTTCTGGCATTCACAAATCCCGATGCCCTTGCTATGTTTAATATTTTCTGTGTTTTACCCAGAGGAAGCTAACTCTGAAATCAAAAAAAAAATGTGATTACTGTAATTCAAATTAAAATGTATCTTGGCAAGGGTTTTTTAAACACAAAACAAAGTGAGGTAGGTGATTTGAAAAATTTGATTGACACAGAGCTGAAGAGCTAATCATGCAGTCTGTGGGGACAAGATGACTTAACCAAGTCCTGTCTCAGATATTGCTTTGTGATTTGAATCTAGAAGGAATACGGGCTGTGGAGACCCATATTTAACTCTTGACATGACTACTGGCATTTGGAAAACATCCTGTTGAAATGGTTGGTCAGTAGCCTGGACGGAACGGGATATGTGTGCACTTCCATTGTAAACAGGAGAATTCCAAGTAGAGCAGGAAGAAGGGCCTGAAGCAGCAAGGCACACCGCGTGTCAGCACAGAGCCAAGCTTTCTTTCAGTGTATTAACTCTTAACTAGGACAATGCGCAGAGCGTTTGAGAAGATGCACAATTTTACTGAGTGCTCTGAGCTTTGTGCAAGTGTCAGCAGGATGTGTTCAGTATGGGCAGCGAAGGTGGTGGCACTGCCACACCTCATTGACTTATAGGTGAGTTATGAACGCTCCTGCAGCTGTAAGTGAAGGGGCTTGAAGCCTGAAAGCTAATGGCTGTGCTCGTTTGCTTCTCTGGGGCACAAGATATTGAGGGTTCTGACAAAACTACAATGTGAAAAGAAAATGGATGAGAATATATGGAGATTGCTTATTGTAACAAGTTATCTCCCTTGGAAAAGTTCATATGAACTAATGCACTTCTGAAAAGAAGAACAATTTGCAAGAAAGAGTAGCAACCTCTTGCTATGTTACTGAAAAAGCATGCTTGTTGGTGCGGTCTCTTGTGGCTCTGTCTGAGAGAGATTTTGCACCTTCAGGTGAAGAGAGGGAACTTTAGACAATTCTAAATAGAACTGAGTTTGATACATCCAATTCCTGCCCTAATACATTTTTGCTCTCAACAGATGTTCAGCCACGTAGATGCTTCTTTGACAACTGAAATTCCAAATGGTCACGGACTGTTTGACTGTACTTGTTGGTACTAGGAAGAGGGCACGGAGGCAGAACCCTCTTCTTACTGATTTGAGAAATCTCTCCTTTTTATACGGAGAGGAGCATGATAGTCTGCTTGAAGCCAAGTAGTTTTATATGGTCTGTATATCAGCAGATTCTAGCAAGTATTTTTAACAAAACAACACATCCAAAACCCATGTTGGGAAGCACTGCCCATATAGGGTGCTGTAAATAACTGTATTCATCATCATCAGAAACTGCAGCGCTACCTTAGTGTTGCAGATGGCGTGAAGAATTGCACAGATGTGCATGTCGGAGTATAGATGCAGGAATGGTACGTTTGAAGAGTTAATAAAATTGCTGTCTTGACTGGTTCGCCCATGTCTGCACAAAGGCTGCTGAGGCAGAACTTAAAGGAACTGTAGAAATTTAACTCGTTAGGTTACCTTCAGGAAAATACTGTGTTAGTATATTATACAATGAATAATTTGTTAGCAAATTTGTGTGAAGTAAAGGAAAATGGCAATTATTCAGGATGTGTTTACTTCATGGCATCTGATAATGATAGCCAAGACCTTTTGTTTAATGTGGGGTCCAGAACTAGGAAGGCAGAGCTCTAGCAGTTCAGGTAAGGCTGTGAATCTGTGCCTCACAGAAATTGCTGTTTGCTTTGGTGCAGTTGGGAATATAGTTTTAACTAGATAGAAATAATTATGGCAAAGATGGTTCTACATCTGAAATTATTTAGGTACAGTCATCTTGCCAAAGTCAGTTTGGGGAAAGAGAGCCTTGGTAAATTGCTACCAGATTTGTGCTAAAGTCAGCATAGGCTGGCAAAGAGGTATGCAATTTCATGAAGGTTTTTATTCAGTACTTCTTCCTACTGTCTTTCTTGAATTAAATTTAAGCTCTTTTCTCCAGTATTTATTCCTTCCAGACGTGTAGGCAGCTGGATGACAGCCTCTTATCACCCAGATGAAGGTGCATATAGCTCTGTCATCAACATATTGTTGACACTTGATCTTGTATGCTGTTCTGTGCAGGCTCAGCAGACAGAGAGCAGGGTGGAACGGCAGCTGTACGCAAATCCTCTGCTCTTGTCATTAGATCTTTAACGTATTGTAGATTTTGCTGTTACAGTCTCCGTGCGACATTTAATGGGGAATTCAGAGGTAGTGCTTTTGGTTTAGAGTCTGAGTTAAGGGCAAAAATAAAGGGGCTTGTCATTCCTTTTGCTGTAGAATTGACCGTTTTTTTATTAGGTTGTTCCAGCATTGACAGCTGTCAGTGAGTTTTGCAGGAGACAGCAGTAGCTGGGGGCGCAGTCCTGTTTGCACAGTTCAGTTGACTTTTGCATCTGCACTGAATATATATGTATCTATCTTCTGTCACACTAACACCCCCTTCGGCATTCCTGTTCCTGTCCTTTCATCTGTTCCAACCACACATGCGCAATTGAAAGGACAATTGTTTTGTTTGGCAATTTCTTGCTTACTCAGCCCTCAATTTCAGATCCAGGCTTGGACCAGTCCCCTAAAGGGCTTTTTGGAGGTATTACCCTGGTTTCACAGCCTTTGGGAGACTGGTAGCAAATGAATGAGCTGCTTCATTGCAAGAGTGTTATTTTCATGGTGAGAGCTTTGTTACCTAAAATGATGAGCTTCTTTATATGACCTAGCTCTTGTTAATGTTTAGTTATTTTAAAGCTGCTTCCCAGTAGTAGTTGGATGGCAGGCTTGTGAGATAAAGTACCAGATGCTAATGCTAATAGCTAGCCTGAAGAAAGGAAGGACTAGGTGTGCTGTAATGAGACCTCGCCTGATCTGAAAGATCTGCAAGAAGTTATGTGACCAAGAATGGTCAAGAACCAACAATGCTTTATCTGTCTTTAAAGTTTCTTGGTCCATCCACAGGCACCTCTGATGCTGACTCGTTTTAGGAAATAGATCAAGTCTCCTCAGTTAAGGTTTTCAATTGTTGCTGAAAATAAGGGATTAGTTCTCAGTTAGTTCACTGTAGCTCAGAAAGCAAAGCTAGGATTTTCCACACTGGCAACAGATGCAGAAAAGGGCAGAGGTTTGTTGCATCAGTAAAGAATGAAGAAGAATTTCATGTATGATCCTATTGCATCTGGAGAAGATAAATGGGGTTGAAAGAAATTTTATTTGTGCTGTGCATTGGATGATAAGATCCATTTGAGGATAAGACTGACAAATCCAAGAAGATAAGTGCATTATTTTTGCTTCTTCCATTTTAACAGAGAAGCTCTAATGGAAAGACGTGTCTGTTGTTGGCAGGAATTAACTCTGGGGGGGAGGGGATAAGCACAGCATGGACCAACCTGTTTAATAAGAAGAGACTAGGAGCAAAAAAGCAATTTTTCTTTTCCTGTCTGCTCATGGGAAATGCATACCTATCTGTAGATGCAGAGAAAAAGACACAGAAAGGAGGCTCCTTCCAAACAGAAGGGAGATTTGCCTCATTGCAAAACATAGATGAATGTATATTGTCTTATGAATGAATGTACTGAACCATCAGTCAATTTTTCCACGGAGTATTTATTTTGCTTTGCATCCAAGGTCCTCTGCTTTAGACAAGCTAGAACTGAATTCTGCTGCAGAGGTCTCTGGGTTTGATGGCAGTGCATAGCGTAAGCCTGCATTTCAGCAGCTTTTGTGAAATTCATAAATAGAAGGTGAAGTAAAGAATGATAATCTAAGCAAAAGGGGATAATGTTATTTATTAAGGAGGTTAGGTTAGGATGTCTGTTTCTTATTATACTTCTGGCCCTTAAAAAAAACGAGTTGTTTAAAGTAATTGGCAGCATTAGAGAAGTCAGTGATGCAGGTGACTTCCTGGCAGTGAAGCAGAGGACATGCAGTGCTTTCCAAAGAGTGATGGATTCCTTACAGCAGCTTCTTACCTGGTATGCTAGTGTCAGAAGTGAACTAGTTAACATATTGACATCAAAACATGCCAGGTGAGATCTTTCAGTGGCAACACATGTTGGGGTGAGTAAGGAAAAATAAATTTTAAAAAAATCCTGAATTGCTTTAGGTGTTCTGTCTCAGTAAGGTGCTTGCATTTAAAAAAGATGAGTTGAAACTTCTGAAACTTCAAGATCAGTTTGTGGAGCTGAAGATGAAGGGCAGATGGGGAAATGCAAAATATATACAGCCCTAGTTGTACTGTTGGTTTTGTTGTGCTTGTGCCTTCATCCCGTCACTACATCTCATCTGCTGCTCCTCAAAGCACAAGTGCAGTTTTCTACAAATTGCGACTACTGTTTGAATGCTCATTGACTAGTTTCAAACTGAATGTAGGCTTTGCTTTTCCGTGTACTTTCAGTGAACTTAATGCAGTGTTGTGAATTGACCATGCTTTCAAGGCTGCCTCTGTATTACATGGTTCATGTAGCTTATTTGTTAAAGTGTATTATCAAGTGAGGTATCTGTGCAGGCTAAATGCTCTAGCGTAGCTGCAGTTACACTGACAAGCTGTGCTGTCTGTGATTACTTTGGTGATATAACGTGAATCCATATGAGAAGTGCTTTGCTGATCTGAGCTGTGTGTACAGCTATAGCTGTACTGTCAACACTTGTATCTTGTGCCTGCACATATCTAAAGCTGCTGCTGTTAACCACTCTTTTCTGAACCTTTTTTCTCTGCAACCCAGGTCAGGGTGGCTGTGAAGCTTTGGGTTTTGCTAGTCCCCCAGTAAGAGAGACCGCTGTCCAGGAAGCAGGGTGTGACACTTGTACAGATGAGGAAGGATGCAAGAGTCCGAGGATAGAGAAGCATGAGGTGGTCAGGGGCCCAGGTCTTCATCCTTGCACAGTCAGCCTCAATTTGGGGGTAGGGGGAAGGCTTTAATTCTTCCTGGTGGTTCTGTAGGTGGAATCTGCTTGCCCTTTTGACCTGTTCAGTAGCTTTGTGCCCACTTTATTCTCAGGGAAGAGTCAGCCCCTTTCAGGATGTCTGCAGTTTGACATTCAGATCGATACAGTCGATGCACTTGCCATCTTTGTGTTCAGATTCCCCTCTGTACCTTAGTTCCTAGCAATCTCTTCTTACTTGCACCTCCCTGCCCAGTTGCCCTTAAATGTTTCTTGTGCTCTGTCGGGGTTAGCACGCTAGATGTTTCTCTTCCTGCATGTTTTCACAGTTAGCCTCTGGTGACAGCATTGACTCAGTTGGAAATTAATAATTAAATTTTAGCCTGGTGCCTGATAAACCCACCTCGTCAGCTCCAGCCTTTCCTCACCCTTCACCTGTCAGGATGGAGCTTCACGGATGACGAGACTTCCCCATGTAAACAGGAAAACAGCTGCACCCCCTCCCCACACACTCTTTATCAAGGCTGATCTAACAGCCCAATTTACTGCCTGGGCTAAGCAAAGGTAATGGCTTGAAATTTATTGGCATCTTGAAAGAAGATGCATCTAGTTGAGAGCAGAAATGTCTCTATTGAATTTAAAAAGATAAAAACGCAAGAGTTCCTGCTGAGTTTCCCTTCACGCTTGTGCCAACTTTCTCTTCTCCTCCGGCTTCAAAACATGTTTTTTCCTCCTTGAATGCTAGTGAGGAGGAGAAGAAAGGTCCCACTCTGTTAAAGTGGTGGTAGTCAGCCCTCCCCTGCTTTCCATTGCTCTCCTTAGAGCAGGAGGAAAGCCTCAAGCAAAGAAATGGCAGTGGATGCGACGTGGTCTGCAGGCACGGCGCTGCTCAGACCAAGCCAGCGGTGCAGCACCACTGCCAACTGGCAGGAGCAGCACGGGCTTGGGGCAGCCTGCTGCTGCTTTGACTGGCAGCATCCTGGCGAGTGCCCTCTCCAGCTTTTTAATGTTGGCAGACCCCGTAAATGGGGTGGACAGGTGGAATTTGAGAAGTGTTGTTAAATAGCAGCAACTTCCCCAAGATGGAGTGTGAGGGGGACTAGGGAAGCACTAGGTCAGTAACTAGGGCTTTGTGAAGCAGAAGCTTACAGGAAAAAGTTTTCTTACTCCTTCAGGGCAAGTACAAATTAACTGTCTAGCTCCATGTGTGTACATTGTGCCCAGGGCCCCCTTCTTCCCCTGCAAGTCAGCTCCTTGATGGTGAGGAAGAGATCACTGGGAAAGATTCCTTGAGGCTGCTGGTTGTCATGCAGCATCTCCTGGCTCCCTGCCACAAGTAAATATTTAGTTTAATACCTAAGCAGGGGCTGTGACAGGTGCTACAGGGCTGATGTGCCAGCACTGAGAAGTTGGAGGGGGAGCAGCAGCAGTGGACTTAGGGTGGCCTTTGCACTCCACACAGCACGCTTGCTGAACGCTTCGGAGGGCCTCTTTACTTGTTTTTCCTGTTGCCTCACAGCCCTTCTTTCTCTAAGCCATCTTCCTCCCCTGCTGAATTGAATGTTGCTCCTAGATTAGCTGTAGAAGTGGCTGTGAAGTGATGAAATTAGCTTCGGGGAGTTTTGCAGATAATGCATATGCCCACTCCTGTTCAGGGAGGGTGGAAGAGGCGCACGGAAGAGGTAAGTAGCTGCTTCTAGTGCAGTCTTTGAGAACAGGCACACAGACATAAACAACTCAACCAAATCTTTCCGCACACTTCGTGGTTACCAGGATGTAAAATGAAAACAAGCAGCTGTTTCTTTAGTGAGCATTGCTTTCCCTTTGTGTTGGGGTTGCCTTCTGTGTGGAAGCTTAGCTATCTGGAGAGTTTGGGTATTTCTAGAGGAAGGCTTCTCACCTCGCCAGCATCCCCTGCACTCAGAGAGGAACGATGGAGTCCCTTTCAAATCTCCTGTGAGGTATGGGGAGGTCACTGGAGACAGGATTTTCTACAAATGTAAGCAAAGGTCAAGCAACAGTTCTGCATAATGAGACTGGGTTATGTAGCTTCTAAAGGGAAGGGGCAGGACCTTTCTTGCCCATTGAAATGACATTAATATGTTTGTCATTGCCAAGAAGACAGTAGCTTGCCAATCTGATGTTGCCTGTTTGGGCTCAAGCTTCCACGTGGATGCTCTGTGGGGAAACTCGTGAAGCTCCCAATCCTCAAACTTCAGTGTTTATTGTTAGAGAAACATATCACTCGAGGCCCTGTTTCAGAACATCATCTGGAAACAAATGAAATGCAGCTGCCAACTTAATAAAATGCTGAGTGGCCACATCTAATGGTGTGGCTCTGCAATATTGAATTAGTAGTACAGCAGTACCGAGGGTGAGTTTGCCATTGGCCGTGGTGAATTGCCTGGAAGCTTGCTGTGGCTGCTGCTGCTGATTATGGGCTGATAGTGTGATGCAGCATGATGTCTGTCCAAAATGAAAATGCCACCCTATTAAATACAACTGCTCTGGAGGCTGTGGTATGGTGTGGTGGGTGCCTTAAAGATCAGGGGATGTTTACAACAGTGGTTCTAAATGAGTTCTTGAGCCCTTGCACATCAGCATGGTTTTTGCATATGGTTTGCAACTGGTTTGAGGACCAGCCCTAAAGAAAGAGAACTGGAGAATTGTCAACTTTATGCCTTTGTGTTGCTAGCTTTATGAGTGTTTGAGGGCTGGCAGCAGTCTCTTGATACAGAAACTGGGGAACAGTGGTAGTGTGGGATTTCTGTAATAACTTGAGTGTTGTTCCTAGAAATTCAAAACTAAAAAGCACGGACAATCCCATTGGCAAAGAGGTGCAGTCACTCCATTATATTTTCAGGCTGACTAGTTTGGCTGAAATATCTCAGTAACTTTATAAGATTTAGTGATGGAAGCAAAAAGTCAAAAAAAAAAAAAAAAAAAAAAGAGAGAAAATCCAAGACAAATTGGCTGTGATCTATGGAGTATGTTTCCTGGAAGGCTTCTGACCTTCTTTGACAAGAGGGACCTGCTGATGTTGAAGGAACTTTTATTTTTTATTTTTTTCCCCTCTGTGGGTAGAGTAGGGGGTCTTGCTAATGGATGCAATCGCACCAGCCAATCTGTATGACTGCATCAGATTGATTAGCTGGGTCCTGGTTACTGCTGCGAGTGGTGATTATGCCAGTACAGCTGCTCTCTCTTTTTCTGTACTAATTACCACACGCACGGATGTCATCACCCTTAACACTGCATGGAGTTGTCCCATTAGCGTGGGAGTGGGAAGCAGCAGGGGAGGGGAGCTCTTCGGCGTGACAAGCTGTTTAGAAGCGTACGGAGAAGTGGAGTGATGAAGCATCTTATGGAGAATTTTTGAGCCATCTTGTCTTTGAGATTCTGCCCTCAGCCAACACTTTTGCAGGTTGTCAGGACCAGCCCCGTGTCCTTGGCAGCACTCTCCGTGGGGTGCCATTCACTGTGAAGCACCTGGGTGTTGAGCTGGAGCTGGCAAGTCCCTGCCCTGACGTGGCCAGTGGCTGAGCCTGGGGACGACGGCTGGGCCAACTGGCCTGCCAGGGGAGGAGAACTTAGGGCGGGCTCCAGAAGACAGCTTCACTAGCTGTGATGCCTTACAGGAGAAAATAAACTGTTTTTCTGACTTGCTGAAGAATCATATCCTTATATGATGGAATACTCTTGCAGTTCTTGAGAGACCTGGAAAGCCAAATTTCTGAATGTATGTTCCAGCTCCGGAGGACCACTCCCCTTCTCCTCCCTCCCTCCTCCTCCAAATCTAGTCTCCCCATCTCGGAGTGCACCATGATCTCCATGGAAACAGGTGTTACCAACATATGCCTGATGGTGATTATTTTCTTCCCCTTTTACACAAAAAGCAAGAGGGGAGAATGAGGCAGACATGACAGCAAAGGGTAAGAGCCACATAAACCCCAAAGGGCATGTTCCTTCAAACACTGAGCTTCTCTGAATACCACTGACTGCTGAGTGATGTCTGGGGCAAAGAGTGACCAGCTTCTGTCATGCAGAGAAATCCTAAAGGACGTTTTCTCCTCTAATGCGGCCTCCTCGGAGAAGAGGTTAAATGCGTTACTGATGACAGGGACATAATGTAGTTACACTGCTTTGCTCTGACTTGCTTTTTTGGCATTACAGTGGTCAAGATGAAGGTTCTGGGTGTTATGCTACTGGAGGGCATACAGTTAAGTGTTCTCCGCCTCAGACTTCTCAAGCTGTAAAACAGATGAGAAGTGAGGTGGAGGGGAAGAGCTGTAGAGAAAAACAAGCATATAAGCTGTTGTCTTGAGTCCTGGTTCGTAATGCTAGCCGATGAGTCTCCCACTAATTAGTTATTAGTTCAAGCTACCTCAGCAGCGCAGTAGTGGTTGATCCGCATTCCTGTCTACCTTCATCATCTTGTTCCCCTGCATTTTCATTCCCTTCACTGCTTCCTGGTCCAGCACCATCCCCATTTTCTGGAGTGTCTATGAGAGGTTTCAGGATGGATGGATGGTTGCCCACCCTTCAGAAAATCTAATGAAAACATGTCTCAGCGGGGACTAAACCAATTGAAAATGTAGATTCCAAGTCTATGTTATACACTAATGCTGGTTGCTGATTAGCAGGGTGCAGAAAAGCAGTGTGCTGTACAGAAGACGTTAGCTTCTTGGAGTAGGAGAGTAGCTGTATAGGTGTAATCTGTTCCACTTCGTTGCTTTTGTCTTTCAAGCCTATGCACTACAGAAACCAAGCTAGTGCATACCATAAAGCAGGGCTTGCTATTGGTCCTGTGTGTGCGCAGTTTTCATTCTCCTGTATTAATGCAGCATTTAGGAAGTATTGTTTTGCAGCTGTGATAGCTGCCTGCAATCTTAGCAGCTCTTGAGCTCTCACCATACTGCAGGTAAAATAGATGGAAGGGAAGCTGGAGTGAGGGATTTGTTACTTGCAAACTTGTGCTGTATCCATAATCTCTGGATGTTAATTTTCCTTGTTTGTGCGCTGTTGATGTGGGGGTTGGTCAGACCGAAATATTTTCAGGAAGATGTTTAAATGTTTTAAAAAGAAGAGAGCTGTATATTATTTTTGTGTACTGTTTGGTTTTCTTAACAGAAAAAATAAACTGTTGATGCTGAAAGCCCATGCACTTGCCAGTTTGCTGTTCCACCTCAGTTAAGATGAGAGGTGAAGCCTGAAGGATCCCAGTTGTCCTGCTATGCCACTTGTCCCCATCACTTCAGCTCTGCAGCCCGCTGAGTGACATGAAGATTCTCCTGGTGGCAGAATTGTTCATGTTCTGCAGCTATGTGCCTGTCTGTCTACTAAACACTTATGGGCACGTGTGTAGCTCTCTCAAGCAGATGCTTACTACTGCTGCTGGATTAGGAGTTTCTTGTAACATCCATGTCTTCTAGGCCAGCTGTGTTGCTGCAGGGAGACTGAATGTTAATTTGAGCCTCCTTGGCTCCCTTGCCTTGTTTTGTCTTGTCAAGTAACTTTCTGTCTTTGTTTCAGAGAGTTTTCAACGTTCTGTATCCAATGCCTGCCGACCAGAGAAGACACGTCAGCATAAACTCTGCTCGCTGGCTGCCTGAACCAGGCCTGGGATTGGCATATGGCACCAATAAAGGGGACCTGGTGATTTGTCGACCAGAGTAAGTGATTGCTTTACATCAAGTTATAACTGCTTTTGTCATTCTCCTTTTAGGGCAGTGGGAATAAGATAGCCTTTTACTGCTTTGGGGCATTATGCTTGAAGGATACCCTCCACCCAAAATAAAAAGTAACCTTGATACTCCTTTTGGGCTACCAAGGGGTTTGCCCAGTCTCGTGTAATTAGTGTTAGTTTTGTTGATTATAAACTTAAAACGACATATCAGGTACATCTCATTAGCTCTCTTTATTTCCTGTCTGTCTTGGCTTTCTGGATCCTTTGTTCCATGTATGCCTAGTGTGATGTCTTTGTCACTTTGCATTATGGATCTCTAAAACTTCCCAGTGAGAACAGCAAATGTGAGCTGTTAGAGATATGCTTGGTTTCCATCAGCCACAGGTTGAAAGCTGCTGACCTAGACTTACCAGGTACTTATTACAGTGTTCAAGCATGAATTTCTGTGAACTACAAAGGCTTTTGTCATGATTATGAGCCAGCCAGTGAATTGTTTTGGTCCTCACTTGAAAGCACAATGGTTTGATGTGTAGACTTTAGCTCTTTTTTTATTTATACAGCACCATGAGGCGTGTAACTTTGCCTTTCTAAACTTGCCATTACGCACAAGGTAACTTAGATGTTGTGTGACACAGAGGATGACTGAGAGCCTGAGCAGTGAAACGTAAATTGTTTTCAGTGTTGTTGAGGCTCTCTACACCAAACTTTGCTGAGGCCTTTTTTCTCCATTGGGTTGTGCAACCAGTTCTTTAGGAGCAGTTTTTTATTATTATTATTTTTATTTATTTATTTATTTTCTGCAGGAACACTTCAGTTATTTCCTGGAACTAAGCTACCTCAGTATTCATTTAGGTTATGCTTCACATGTTGAAGTTCTTGGTAATGTAGAAACTGGTAGCTAGGAACTTGCAGCACTGCTGGTGATCTTACCAAATGTATGTGGACTCCATCTGTTGTACATGCGATCAGGCATGTGATGCCTGTGAAGAGTCATATGGTCAGTGTAGAACCACTACCTAAATCAGAATAAATATGTACAATTGTAATAGTGACTAATTCAGTACATCCTTCTGGTGAAATTTGCAGTTGGAATTCAGATTGGACCAATTTCAGTACTACAGAATGCCAGTGCTCTTCAGACAGCCCTCTTATTCTCTTGAACATAATCTTTCATCAAGGCCTTATTTATACATGAAGTTCTACAAGATATTATTATGGAATAATAATAATCACTCTTCCAAGATAAGTGGCTTTCCTCAAGAACAGTTGCTGTACTTTCTAAGAAGAATTGTTAAGGAAAAATGTCTTTCTTCTCAAACACTGATTGTTCTAAGTTACTCTCAGTATAGAGAAGTGATAAGATCTAGTCTATTGATTATTGCTCATGAGATGAACTTGGACAAAAATTTGGGGAAATGAAAGGGAGGGAAATTAAAAGTGGCTTGATTGACTCTACAGAGGACATTGAAGCTTGGCTGAGTAGAGTCAAGGTTGGTTTGTAGAGTCAAGCTGGCTGTCTAGGCTTGCCACATCCCAAGTATCCATTCTGGCGCGTATAGTAACCCCAAGCTACATGCCATGTTCTTATTGGCACTTCCCTAATTAAGGATATGCCAGGAATCCTTTCATATGTTAGGGAAGCACTCTCAGTCCTTTTGCAGCATCTCTGTGAAAACTTTCTTAGCTCACTAAGTTGCTTAGGGCATTTTTCTGTCTCCTTATTTCTAACTTAGCAACCGTCGTTGCCACCAAAATGAACTTTTTGGGTATGAACATGAAACAGGATGAATAAAGGTTAGAGATCTATTGGTGGATTGAAATAACTGATGGTTCTGGGGATTATTGCAGCCCTCACATGGACTGCTAGGTTCTTTTTGGAGCAGGACTCCTAATATGTTCTGTTCTTGATTGCATCATTTTACAGGCCCACAACAGCTAGACGGACTTCAAAATCTCTGCATAAAGATGTAGATATTCACTAATATGAATAGTTTGCACTGAGACTCTAACATCAGAACACATAAGTAAGGCACTATCAGAGCAGAAGTGGCTTGCAGCTGTCCCAGGTCTAACCTGGAAAGTCCTCAGAGAAAGACGAGAAATTCCAACGTGTTGATGCCATCTAAGTAGTTCTTGGCTTAATAGACTTGGTCTGAAGTTGGTGTATCTGATGAGTTTAACTTGAGAAATGAGGGAGAAAGATGAAAAATATTTGTGTAGTTTACATACACAGTAATACAGAGGAAGAGAAATACTAAATAAAGGACTTAGCAATTGGCAGAGTATTATATGGGGACAGTATAATAAACAGCAGGGATCAAAAAAACACTGCTCTGCTGAAAACACCCCCACTGTTCTCATTTGGCAAAGAAAACAGTGGTCAGTAGCAAACAACTGAGATGGTTTTAATTCCCTGGGTCTTTATTCTCATGCACAATGGAAGCATTTGAAGCCAAGTACTATAAGGATAACTTAAACAGGTTGGAATAGCAGCTGTGACTCGATACAGGGTTTGAAAAGCATGTGTTTAGGGAAATAGAGATGAGTAGATTGGAGGTACAAACTAACACATGAAAAAGCATAACTTGAAGCTTTGTGGGCTCATAATGAGAGGTTATGCAAGTAGTTATTCCAGAATTCTAAAGAAATTGTAATTAAAAGTTTAGGGGTATATTGCTAAGTTGGGATAGCACTGATGGCAGTTTTTCTTGCAGTTGGAGATGGGGAAGGTCAGATTATGCTGGCACTCCACATTGTGGGCTCATTATACAGGTTTATGGGATATGTTTAGAAGGAAAGGAAAATTAAAACCATGAAGAGCAGGATCAAATGTATTATAGTTTGACTAAGGTAGGGTACAGCAGGAGGATACCTAACTTTGAGAATTTTATTTATTTACAGTTAAAGGGTTAACTAGGGAATTACTCCAGCTCTGTTACCCGTTTTAGTAAAGCAGTTACTATGTTGGTACTACAATATATCTAGCTAAATTGCTAAGAATTAGAACAAAATTTGGTAAGGAGCCAGTAAAGGTCTACTTAAAGAAAGAATACAGTATGATTGAAAGCTGGGCTCAGTCACAAAAGAGATTACCAAGGAACCTATTCTGGGGCTGGTTGTTATTACTATTTACACTAATGCCTTGTAAGGGGGAGCTGAATAAATTTGCAGAGAATGTGACATTAGCCTTGTCATTGCAGAGAAGGATCAGAGTATTGCACAAGAATTGGATTGTCTTGAAAATGACTGGAGCTATAGAAATGAGATAGAATTTAATAGTACAAAGTGCACTTAGTGACTAATAACACTGAGCTCAGTAGTTAAAATGACAGAGGAGGAAAAAGACCTGAGGTTTTAGTTGATCATAGATGATTGAGCCATCAATACAAGTGGCTGTAAAAACAACAAATTTAGTTCGAGTATAGACACCAGATACTTAGTAAAGACAGCAGAATGTTAGTATCACTGTAGAAGAAACTAGATACATAAGCTGGAACAGTTTAAAATTCAGATATCCACGTTCAGAAGAACTACCTTTGAACTGCTATTTTAGTTGAGAAGGGCTGCTAGAATTTGTTTATCTAACAGAACCTGCGGCTTGGGGTCTTCATACTACAAAAGGAAGGGTAAGGAGGGACTTATATAGCCTTCCATAAATGTCCAGGATAGGAGAACTATTTATGTTTATTTACTTTTCACTGGAAAACAGAGGCATAAATTTACTATGACTAGGTTATGGCTGCAAACTAGAGAAAGGCTTCTAACTGATTTCTGCTAGAGCCTGTGAGTTGGTTGGGTGGATGTGAAAGGCTCAGATGTTTGGAGAGGTAGTTTGGCTGGTTTGCAAAGACAAGTATATAAATTGAATGCTCGTGACAGGAGGTGGAACTGCATTGCTGAGCAATGAGGCATTTTTCAGTATTTTGAACCAAGGTCTGTGTCTAAACAGGTGTTGGCAAGCTGGCTCTCTGAGCTGTTCTGATGTAGAGAAGTAAGGTGGTGACAGCAGTGTTCATCCACAGATGGAAATGCACCTAATGGGCCTCAAAGAAGTCTGTAAAATATTGGAATTCATGAGCCAGTACAGTAGCCATGAGGATGAAATAAAATATGTTATTAGCCAACAGTGTTTTTGGTTTTGGCTTTTCTACAACCAGAAAATGCATGCCTTCCTGGCAAGGTTGCATTTTGGTGAGTAAATTGTCTGCCTGTCTTTCCTATGTTATTTTCTTCTGTTTGTTTAGCTGCCAGTTTCACTTGATTGCAAATAAACAAACTACCCCTCTTAGAGCAGGTCTCTATGACCTTCTCCTTTTCCTGCTGAATTACTTTCTTTTTGAGGATTGGCCTGTGTGAAAACAGTAGGAAAGGGACCCGACTTTCAGAAGCAACTTCCTCTGCAAGTGGCCAACAGGACAAGCAATTTACTTTTCATGAGTCTGTTTGATCTTTTGTTTGAAAAAATCATTAGAAAAGGATCACCAGAAAAAGGATCATAGAAGTGACCCTTGAGGAGAGAGCACAAAGTGCACGAAGCTGGCATCTGCAAGTCCTGAAGATGCACAGTAACAAACAGAATTGAGTAGATTTTGGCAGTGTGTCTTCTTGCTTGTCTTGTTTTTTAACCAGTTGCAGTGATAACAGGTTGGAGTAAGAGTACTCAGGTCTGTGGTTTGCAGGTGAGTCCTTTTTAGCTTCCTTCAAGTTTTCTCACCCACCATCTGCTGCCTGACTTCCACTGTAACTATGGCTAGTACTCATGTGTGTCTTCCTTGGCTCTACATAGTTTAAGGCTTGATTCTGTTCATGAATTCTTGATTTTTGCAACATGGAATGAAATCCACAGTGTCTTGTACAGTAGAGACACCTCTACTAAATTAAAAAGGATTTTTTTTCCTGTTAATAACCTTCCCTATACTGTCACATTCTAACAAGAGCTTTCCCATTCAAAAACATCTTTGGTGGGGATTCTCTAATATTTTGTAGAACATGAAGAGGTCAGACCAAAGCTGAGGAGGAGCAGATTGCATGCTGCTTATGGCCCTTTTGCTGGATTCTCTTGTGAGGAATCATGGGAGAAAGGGAGAGGTCCTCTTATCAGTTTCTCATCATTTCATCTTGAGTACCCCCATAGTTAGGAGCAAGTTCTGGAAGGGCTCAGTGCTTGGGTGCTTTCAGAAATACTAATCCAAAATCCCCGGTGTTCTGAGAATACCGCTTAAAAACCAAGCTCTGAAGGCACCTTGTTGAGGGCTGGCTATGTAATGCAGGCATCTGCAAAAGAGGAACGATTCGGCAGACAGAGCCTCTGGTAATGGAATTAAAATACCCCCTGAAGATGCGTCTGGTTCAGAGACAGCATCTTACGGAATTCTCTCATTGTGAAGTAGGTGTGGAGAGTCTCAGATTGATTCACTGGTATGCAGTGTGCATAGTCTAATTCGTTGTGGTGAGCTCTCCCACTAACATGAAATTTTTCTGTGAAAATTCCCTTCACTAGAAATTTCTGTGCTTTGCAAAGGATCGTTGCTATTGTCTGCACATGCCAGTCCAGTTTTTCTCTCTGAGAACTGCATATCCTCTTATCTAGGGATGGGAACAATGTGTCTGCAGTTATCAGTGCCGGTAGGGAGATGGTAACCTGTCCTGCTGCCTGGCATTTCCTTTCTCTCTGCTGGCTGATTCCATTCATCAGGCTCCTCAGACTCTAGCAATGATGCCTCCCAGCAGCATAAGCCCTGGTGCTTTTTTTTTTTTTTTTTTCCTTTTAAGAATAGCTTCTGGAGGATGGAGTTAACAGTGAGGCAGAAGGAGGAGCTGTCTGTCTTTGTGTAACTGAGGGATGTTAGCAAACCTGCACAGGGAGTATTTTCACATCCGTTAACTGGGACAGCTAGAGAGAGGGGTTAGGTCAGAGTCTTCTCTGCAAATGACCTCTTGCTCGGATGCTGCCTTTCAGTAGCCTTTGACTATGGCCAAGTGAGCAAATGAATGTTCTGGACTTCTGCTGCCTCTTAACCACAAGATGTTGTATTTCTTTTTAAAATGAAGGTAGAGGGTGGTTTTGATTGATAAAAGGACTGAAAAGGGGGATGAGATGGCCCATTTTGCACTAATGATGCATCCTGAAAGCTTACCTTTGGATTTTCTTATTCATACACTTAAATGAAAACTAAAGTGAATTATTTCCAAATTGTGGAAAGCCTAGGTATCTGGAGTGCTGAGAGGCTCAGTCATTGCAGATGCATGAGAAGTAGAGTGGTAATGTGGAGGCTTGAAACAGCATCTCCATTCTGATACTGTTTTTTATTCCATTTCTGTTTCTATTTCTGAATGTGCGTTTGATATCCAAGATGAATGATGGCATTAGGTGGAAGATGCCCTCATGCAATTCCATTTAATATGTCTGTGAATCCTAGAGATAAATGTTGAGAGCTGCTTTAAGTCCTCAGTTATTAACAAGTTCATTTCCTTTACCCACTTCAAGATATGCTGAAGCACTGACTCGTTAGTGACGCTAATTTTCCTCCATGAGAGAGAACTTGGTTCAGAGCTCAGTGTTAAAGAAACTTAACCTGTTGCTTACTGGCTTGTTTATAGTGTCACTGCACTTCTGCAGGACCTTGCTGGTTCTCAGATTGGGTAGCAAGCTTTTTATTGGAGATCATAGAGTGTACTTTAAGAACAAGTACTAAATGCTTCACTTATATCTATCTATATTCAGATCACATCTGCCGCCTTCTCTTCCTTTACTTTTTCTAATTCTATCTGCAAAAGCAATTAAATTTCATGCAATTATTTGACTTACTAAAGCCCCCCAGCCTACTGCATGTGGCTCATTCTTTCATTGTTTTCAGATGTATTCTTTTCTCTCTTTGTTATATTGCTCTCCTTAAGGATAAAAGTTACACTTAGGAGAGAGTAGTTGTCAAATTAAGTAAGGCTTTCTTTTTGAAGAATGCTACTAAGTTGGCTTTTTTGGCCTTTTGTCACTTCCCCAGTTTTTTTCTAACTTTAAAAATCTGATCTGAATGGTCAAAAAAAGTTAACTTTTTTTAATTGAGTGCAACTAGCTGCTATGTCTGGCTTCATCTTTTGCCAAAGACTTTTCTTACTCCTAATTGCATAAGCACCATTGGATATTTTTAAGTGGATACTTCAGAGAGAAAATTCAGCATCTCGATCACTTTGAGTCTTCATTGATTTTGTCCTTAGCTTCACTGATAAATAGACCTTTTTTCATTCTAGAGCCATTTTCCTCATGTTTATTTTTAGAATGTCTTTTCCCTCTTTGGCAATACCAGTTCATCCTGCTTTCTTATAACCTTTCTTTGCCAGTCTCTACTAGACCTTTCCTGTTTGGTTGTTTATCCCCTTGGCTTTCCAATAAGATCATCTTTAATCTTCCAGTCTTTGATCCAGTTTATTTGTGGAGTTGTTGGTTGACACGCATACGTTTTTCAGCAGGACTGGTGAATCGAGCTAGCAAGTAAAACAGTCAATTTTTTTGTCATTTTCTTTCTCTTGGTTAAACTCTCACTCTATCTGATTCTGTAAATGGTCTCAACTCAATGTCTGCAAAATGTAATTGGAGAAATAATTGTGGGTTTTTTGCTTTAGGGAGCAGATTTCCCCTGCAATATAAACAGAACATTTTTAGTTAGCTAGTTTCAAAACTGCTAGAGAAAAAAATGTAAAACTTGGCCTGCCCCATGGATCTCACCGACATCAGACCAAGCAAAGACCTTGGTTCTAGAGTTTGGCAGCCTCGTATGTGCTCAGTGCAATATTGTATTTAGAAAAAGGAGGAGGAAAAAAAGCATTTGTTACGCTTGCTGATTTTAAACACTCTGACGTTGATTTCTCCCATTCTAAATATATTTTCCTGGTTAAGTTTGTTGGCATAAGATCTACAAACCAAGCCTACTTCAAAGTTGCAGTCTTTGAATCAACATAAATGTTTCTGCTAAAACTCTAGTGAAAGTTCAAAGAAGACTGAAGAGTAAGTTTGGCTCACAAGACTTGTAGTAGTTTGATGTTTAAGGCCTTAGAAGGCTTAAGCAATTTGCACTCCCCTGAAGACTCATAGCATCTTAAGTTGTCTAAGCCACTGGAAGAGCTCAGATCATAAACAGCTTAAGATATTCTGAGTGTTCAAAGCTTATTCAGCGCATAGTCTGCCTATAATCACTTTAAGCAATTAACAAGGCTTTAGGTTTTCAAGGGAATTTAAGCAAGTTATCCATCTTTTGAGCTTGGTTTAAGGTGATACTAAGCTGAATTGTTTTCACTTAAGGAACTTAAATTTCAGAATGCAAAGTTTTATTTCCCTGTATTTCTCTATGTTGTACTTGGTGTGGCTGAAGTCATTTAAGTGGAGTGATACCATGGAATACTGGCAAGCTTTTGAGTGAGAAGAAAGTCAGCAAACATTCAGGAAATTATTATTTGGTCTACTTCTGCCCTGTTTATTCCAGGGTATTTGGCCTGCAGGGTATGTTCTTATTCACATTGGTTAACAGTGTTAGAAGTACTGCATTCTGCACTATGTGATACACAAAGATCTTATCAGCATTTCAAGAGAAAATCTCTAAGTCTTCCTATCTTGAGTGTTTTGTCATCTTCTCACAATGTTGTAGCAATTCAAATATTTTGTATTTAATGGTGGTTCCAGTATGCCACTCCAAACTGGGATATACCTCTTCTAACTGTCTAAGTAGTTGATGTGTAGTTACAGCACAGGTAGCACAGGAGTCAAGAACGAGGGTTTCCAGTTTTCTCTCAGGAGTGAGTTACAAATTCCTATGTCATGCTGACAGTAGCGTGACAAAGCTCTTGGAGAAGCTGCTTTAAAACACAGCCGTAGTATTTTAATAGGAGAATTAGCAAGGGCAAGAAAGTTGTCTGTGAGAGACTTTTCCTGTCCTTATTCTCAACACAGGTTTAGCTGTGTAGCTTCATGCCCCTTAAGGCGAGTACTCTCAGCTGTGATATTTGTACTTGGGTTCCAAGATAATCAACCATTCACACTTTCATACAAAAATCTCTCCTTCTGCTCTTTTCAATGTTTTGGTGCTTAATTTCCATTTATCGCTCCTGTTGAATTTTTTTATTGTAGGATGCTCTCCCTAAGAATGTAAGATGAATTCCTCTTGTTACTTTCCCTTGGTGTGTCTTCTGTAATACTCATTTTGAGTCTGCTCTGTAGTGACCCTGTGGATCAGAAGAAACCATTCTGTTTGTGTTCTTCCTACTGTGTTAATAGCTTTTCTCTCTCTCTTTGAGGTCTTTGACAGCTTAGTTGAAATATGACTCTTCCTGAGCTGAAATGTCACGTTTTTGCCCAGGAAGACTCTCAGAGGTGTGCCTTCCATCTAAATCTTGCACACTGGCTGCAAGAGCCTGGATTGTATCTGGTTTAGGCGCCCACTGCTGCGCAGAACAAACTCATGTATATTCTTGTTGAGGCAGAAAAGTTTTATTAGGCACTGATGTTTCCAGATTTTTAAGACTGACCTCATTTAGATGGTGTGAGTTTGAAGGGAGTTTCTTCAGAATCCCCATATTTAACTTAGCTGGCAGGATTGCACAATCAAATAATTTAACTGGGCCAGTCATCCTGCACAGTGTTCTGAGTTAAGTTGGCATCCTCCCTGAAGCAGGCACGTGGCTACCAGCTGCACCAAGCTGCTTGCTGTACTGCTTCTGCAGCACCTTTGGCAATTCAAGTAGGTGTCAGGATGTGTTTCTGCATGGTTGCTGGTTTCCAGACAGGCGAAGCTTGCAGAATTCTGGAAAATTAACAGGCTGAGTGTAGGGATCTACACAGTAAAAATGCAACTGCTGCTAGCTTCACTGAATAAGTTGACCTTTCTTTTGCTCCCCTGAATGTGATGAGTAGGATAATTTCACACGTCAGTTAAATACCGGTGTGGTTCTTAACCTTAAACTACAGTCCTTGTTTTCTGTGACTTATCCTGTTAGGAATTCCTATCCTCAGCTTCGTGCTCTTCCCCAGCTAGTCATACATGGCCTGTACTCCGTGGGAGTGCTCTGAAATAGGCAGCTGCTAGTGAAGCTGCCACCTCTTCCTTGGTCAAAGGGGATTACTGCCCAGCAGAGCTGCTCCAGGAATCCCATGTGCTGGTTCCATACAAGTTGCGCTGCAGCCAGTTTTTGCTTGAATCTGTCTCCGCATATGGTTCATTGCACGCACAGAAAGCTAAATATTTATGAATTAGGGTGTTAGAAATGATTGTTTTCCTACCTAGGCAGCTGCTGGGAGTGCCAAACTTTGCCTCATTCTGACAGTAGTGTTGCCTAGCTAATCGTGGGAGCCAGGGATGGGGCTTGCTGTGCTGATCAGCACACACTGGCAGAAGAGAAGGAGCTGCTGACAAGGATGCAACTGGAATCTCGCTGAGCATTGCATTGCACAGGATACCATGCACTGCTTCAACCAGGACAATGAATTCCTGTTCCTTGACATAGCCTCACCTTGCTCTCTGTGATTCCCCATGTACTTCCTTGAAACAGTTTGAATGGTTTAAGAATGGCGAGCTTAAACATCAAAGTTGTCATGGGGAATTCAAATCCTTTGTAAACTAACCTGGGTTTATATGATAGCTCTTAATAGTCTTGAATGAACAGTATAGTTGAGAAATCAGCTTTAAAAAGTAACTTATTTTATGGAGAAGGTGAGCCTTGGCAGCATGAAAATCAGATGTTCACCTGGTTATGTGCTGTATGGCTTTGCTTTCCAGAAGGTCTGCTCCACGATGGGCTTGCCAGAAACTTACATGCTAGTAATGAGGTTATGCTGATACTTTTAGATGGGAGGGATTGCAAGCAGTAATGTCCTAACCAAAAATTAATTCAGTGCTGTTGCAGACAAGTGTGCTGCTGTTGGGCCTTTCCATGTGGCAGGATTTGAAAGAGCGGTGCATTTGGCCACTGCTGGTATGCCCTTCAGTATTGGGGATAGCTTAAGTGAAAAGACAGTAAACAAATGTTATTTATGCCTTCCTGGACATACATACCATGCTTGCAACTGATTTCTTTGTCTTGCCATCGTGTTGCTGAGCTTTATTGTTATGGCTGAGTTAAAGAATGTCTGTCCTAATCCTTCCTCCTTCTCCTTCTCTTCCTCTTCAACCCCTGATTTTGGATATTGTAGCTGGGGCATTACCCAGATGTCTAAGTCATTTTGTGCTGACCTGTGCTTTGTCAGTTTACTTTTCAAATGTTGGTAGCTGGGGCATTACCCAGATGTCTAAGTCATTTTGTGCTGACCTGTGCTTTGTCAGTTTACTTTTCAAATGTTGGTTAAGCCAGTGCAGTAAGCACCATTTCATGTTTCTTGTCACATATGAATAATTTTGTCATTAATTCCTAGAGATTGGTCATAGGTTCTTCAGGGGGC
The DNA here is from genome assembly GCF_011077185.1 of Oxyura jamaicensis. Classification (NCBI taxonomy): domain Eukaryota; kingdom Metazoa; phylum Chordata; class Aves; order Anseriformes; family Anatidae; genus Oxyura; species Oxyura jamaicensis. Next base: position 30,653,590 of record NC_048897.1, read on the forward strand.
TGTACGTGAGCTGTGTAGCTCCATGAAGGGGGAGAAGCTGTGCTACTGAACTCATTGCCATTTGGTACTTAGCAGGCTCCACTCCAAGTCCTTATTCAGCTCTCAGCAAAGCGTGCAAGTGTGTGCCCTTCATCTTCTTCAAGCTCATTAACGACATGAGCTGGACAGAGGCGTGAAGGAAAAGTCCACCTTGGAACAGATTCCTGCTGGGAAAGCCTGTCTCAGAGCAGCTCTGCATTTAACAAAGCTAATGGAAATTTCCAGTGAGGGCTTAAAGAGCTTAGAGCCATAAGAAGGAGAAAAAAAAAAAAAAAAAACTTGACTAAGTGGACTTCACTGTCCATGACTGACACAGTGTGGAGAATTGCAATTTTTCACTCTGAAGCCCTTGGCAATGTATGTCCTCCTTATTGCATCCACAGCCAAGTGGCAACATGGTCCATGCTATACAGAGCTTCTACCTTCTGCCCTGGAAAATGTAAAGGGCTTCCAGCATTTCCAAGCCTAGAGCTTGATGGAGCAAAAGTTAAATGCTTCCGTTACCTGAAAAATATTCATTTCTCCAGTGTAAGCTCTGCTTCTGTGAAATGAATAGTCAGGCCTTGATTTGCAAATCTCCTGGGAAACGTGCTGCAAAAGGCTTGCTAATTTACAAAAAAATCAAGTGATATTTTGCAAAGGGTGTTAAAAAAAAAAACTTTAGATTTTCTGCCAAGAGAGATTGCACTGTTTTAAATAGGTGTGGTTAAGCCAGTGCAAATCTTTAAGCTTAATTGAAAATCTGTTCTAAACGAAGGTACTTGTGGTTGTCATATCTTATGTACTTGTATTAGTTTAAGGTACGAATATCTGTCCAAATTTCTAAAGCAAGCATGGTCATAAAACTGACACTTAACAATACATACAATAGTGGCATTTCTTTGAAATCTCTGCTAATCAAGAAAGGAAATGGTGGCCTTCATATAAATGATACTGCTCAGCTAACTCCCTCTAATAGATTCAGGCATATGCTTTCTCCACTGTACCGTGATGCAGTTTGAAGGCCCCATTGCATAGTCTCAGTCATCCAAAGGCCTAATCGGGAGCAAGCTGAATATCTGCCTTATGGCTGTGGGTTCCAGGTCAGAGGTGTACGTACTTGCAAGAAAGAGGAAAGATCATGCTGAGGACTTTATCACTCAAAGTTATTTACAAGAGGTGAGAGTGGTAGTGAAGATGTTGAACTCCCATCACGACTAGGTCTAGTGACCTTGGCTTAAGCATTCCCAGAATCAGCAAAGAGAGCAGTGGCATTGGCTGCCACAGGTCTTCCTCCTGGGAAAGGAAAGCAAAATCCTTGATTCTCTGGCAGTAAATGAATAGCAAATAGGTCCCTGGCAGTGAAACATGGTTGATAAATAGCAGCATTTAAAACCAGTGTGCAAAGTCATGTATTCAATGGAATGGGTATTGATTTCACTGTCCAGGGAAAGGTGTGAATTGACAGCAAAGAGTTGGAATGGAGTTTCCTATACAACCTGACTGTACAGCAATGAGCCTCTGCAGAATGGGTGAGGGAAGGGATGAAGTATTTAACCTTGCATTGCTTGTCAGCCTAGTACCATGATGCTTTTGTAAAAGTGAGATGAATCAGACTCTTAAGTGTGTATGTGTGAATGCACATGCAGGAGCAGAGCTTTCTGTGCAGTACATACCCATGGTGTTTGTGGGAAGGGGGTTGAACTCAGTATTGCCAGCTCATCATTTGGCTTAGGGAAAGTTTTGCAGTCTTCTGGGTTTTAGTGGCGGGAGCTGACAAAGCCAAATAGAGTACATGGATGCTTGGTGAGGAATATGAGTTGTGTTTGTGGCTGTGAGGACCGTGTCTGTACTTTGGAAAGCATGAAGTGTGGAGGGCATCGGAGGAGAATGCAGGGTCACTTCACCTCTGTTGGATAGCAGCTGCAGATTCCAAGGAAACCAGGCTTTTTCTGGAAAATTTGACTACTAGGTCAGAAAGTCTCCCTTGCCGAGGGAGTGTGTTGCTTTGCAGACAGCAAAGTGTGACAGATCTCAGTGAACTGGGCAGAGGCTGAACAGCCAGAGAGGGACTGGTAAGTGTGCAGTGGCAGGTTACCATCTGTCAATAAACTCCAAAGTCATTGAAAATTTGCATCTCCCTGGCAGCTGCTTTCATGGGGTATAATGCAGCGCAGAGTTAGCACAGCAAAATATATATGTGTGTGTGTGTGTAGTTATTGCTTCCTGTAGACTCTGTGCATGGTTCTGTTGACCTAATTTTCTCCAGCCTTTGTACTTGGTCCTGAACTGGGGTGCTGTCACCCCAGCAGCCTTGCCCCAGGCCTCCAGCAGACTCAGCTCTGCCACTGCAGCACCCTTGCCTCTTCTAAGCTGGGGTTCTTGATGCAGTTCTACTGAGACATCTCATTGCAGGGACAACATGTGCTTTCATATATATGTATATACATTCTGTTTGTGCCTGAGCCATAACCAGCTACCAACTACTTGTCCTGGATCCTTCCTTGGGTGTATCCTTAGTGCACCTGTGGGTGTATCCTTAGTTCATGCCCTGAGAGATGGTGCTAGTCCAGCTTTTCAATGCCATCTGTTCTCTTCTGTCTATGCAGGACTTTTTTTAACCTCCTTATGGTGACCACTGCACAGCGCTGCTATCTTTCTACCTGTTTTTCTGTAGCTAGCACCAGTGGGGACAAATCTGCATTCCAGCAGCCACACGGTGGTATGCAGCATCGCTTAGAAATCCTCAGGCCAGCTCACAGGGAGCTGGTATACCAGTATGGCATGGCAAAACCCCTTGTAGAAATTCTCTGTGAGGCTGGCCTCATGCTAATTCAGCCCCCATAGGGCTTTTGGAGGTGGGCTGCAGCAGTAGGTGGGAAGTCTCTCACACTGTACAGCACGTGCCTGTTTCTTGGTTTCGAGTGTCCCTCTGCTTGTCTCACCATGTAACTTGCTGATGGGGCTTCCTAGTGCCCTAGGGAGCCCCCTGCTTTCTGTCTTCATTTAGCTTATCAGGGTCCATGAGCCTCAGGTGCTCCCTGCTTCTCCAGAGCTTGTATCAAGCTGCTGGCCTGTCTGTGCACCTATTTCTATCATCTGAGACCATTTTCCTTACAGCGTAACCAGTGATTGTAGGGCAGGAGGCCTGCTCCTGAGCCCATCGGCCAGGCAAAGAGTGAGGGCACTTTACAAAGGTCTCCTACACACCTTGCTGGCTGTGCTCCTGCAGCGTGGCTCCTGGAGTCCTGGAAGCTACTCTTAGTGCCGTGGCTCATCTGCCCAAAGGATCCTTCCTGAGCAAGGTCCTATCGTCACACTTTGGATTCTGTGGAGGGAGTGGCCTTACAAAGCCTTGTGGATGACTCTTAGGCTTATATTTATGTCCCTCCTGTTATCCCAGACTTCAAATAACTACAGTCTTGTCCATGCTCTAGCATTTTGTGGGAGCAGAGCTTCTAGGCTGACTAGGCCAAATCCCGCAGTTAACTGCTTTGATCCTGTAAGAGAAGGTGGGGGCTCTTACGTGACTAGAAGGGTTCCATCGTGTATGGCATGGAGTAAGTTGGATTCACTCTCTTCCAGTTGAAAAGCTACTGGGCCTCAGAAACGGTGGGAGGTGTACTCAGAGCATCACGGTTATGACAGCTTAGTGTCTTCAGCAGTGGAGAGGTGATTCACGATATGTTGTTGACCTTGCCTGTTCCTGTGAGGTGATTAGCCAGCCCTGGATTTACACAGCTTTTTAGGAAATGCATTGTGAAAGTTTGCCAAAGCATCGATGTTTTGCTAAACTTAGTAGCATTAGCTGTGAAATTGAAGCTTTGGACTTCTCCGGTACAGACACAGTTGATCCAGCACAAATTCTTTTGTGAAACCTTACGAAAATATCCTCTGCATCTGCCCTTGTTCTGCAGTGACTGTCAGTGGGAAGGCTGTGTAGAGATTTATTTATAGGTAGAAAGAACGAGAACCTTTTGCAAAGAAACTAAATGTAGAATACAGAGCAGTATTTTACTTAGCATTACCTAGCACAGGAAATGCTGGCAGACACCATAAAGAGAATTGGTCTTCCCATTACAATTCTTTGTTTAGTCACTTGGAGGTACGGTAACCTGATTTTATACACACAGTTGTATGTCTTCATTTCCTGAAAATCTCTCCACTCATGGTGCCATGCTTCAGTGCTAATATTGAATTGAAATGAATGGGAATGGGATATTCCAGAGCTATCTGGGTAGTACAGTACTCCATGTTTGCAAGTGATGATGAGCCCTTGTAATGAAAACATGAACTGAGCTAGATCTGCAGTCTCTGTGGGTCAGGAGTCAGCACTGTCCTCCATGTTGTGGGGATGTAACGTTTTCTGGCCAGAATAGTGTCCTGCCATACTAATGTGTTTTTTTTTTCTTCTTTGTTGTTTCAAGGGCCTTAAACTCTGGAGTTGAGTACCACTGGGACCAGCAGAACGAGAATGTCTTCGCTGTGCATTCCAGCAGCAGGAGCACCGAGCGGCCTGGGTGAGTCTCCTGAGTGTGGATTAGAGTAGGCCGACCCTTTCTGCTGTCTTAATTACATATGACAGCACCACTTTTTCCCCCCTGCCCCCCCCCCCTTTTTTTTTTCCTTTGATACTGCTTTGTTGGGCCAACTGAGATGCTGCCAGCAACATTCAGTGCCCCAAAATGCTGCCAGTGATAGTGAAGCTCATTTCATCCATGGACTTAGCAGCATCCTTGATCAAGCTGTAGAAGGAACATGTGGGGCTTGGAGCATCAAAGATAATCTGCAAAGTATATGGTGCCTTTGGAGGATAAACTGAAGCATGTGGCGGTTTGCAGAAACAAATGCAAATCCAGCAGGTTGCTCTTGTGACTGATTTTCAACTTTTTGGTGTCTAGTCATGGGACAGTTGTTTCTCAGGTCTAAACTCTGAAAATAAAGCCTTGAGAACCCTGTTGGCTACTTCATCCAGACTGCCCTGTGATACACCCATTAGTTATCCTAACGATAAGAGAAATAAACAGCACCATGCTTATCTCCCCAGTGAAGAGTACTTCTTAAGCCAACTGTTCTTGACAAAAGGGTGGCAGTCCTGTTTCTGAACTATGAGCTCCAAGATCCCAAGGAAGTTACGAGACTGTGCCTGTGCTGTCCTACAGCCCTGGCCCGACTGAAGGTGAATTAACAACTAGTAGAGATTCTTTCTCTGCCACATGAGTGGATATTACCACTACTTGCTTTTTTTGACAACGCATATGAGTTTTTCAAGCTGCTCCAAACAGCTTGAAGGGTGAGAGCTCCATCCCCTCTTTAGGGGACTAAGGCATCAGAGGCAGAAACACTGCTCAAGAATCAACTAGCTCCCTATGAGAGGGCAAGAAAAGTGTGGTAGGTTTCAAAACCTTATGAAAGAATGTAGATTGTGATGAGGCAGTCTTTCCTAGAAACTCCTTACCATTCCCAGCACTTATAGCCAGAGGTCAGTTTTGGAAAGAGCATCCAAGCATTGCCAATATTCAGTTTTTGTAGTTGAATACACTTCAACTGTTTGTCTCTGAGAAGAAGCTAATGAGCCTTGAGGCGGTTCCTGTTATTTACTTTGGAGAACAGAGAATTTCTCGTCTGACTGGAACGAGCAGAAATGCCTGCCAGAGTGCATTCATGTGTGATGCTAACAAACTAGGAGGTCCAGAGGAGGGAAGGGATACAGACTGTGTCCTCGGGAGCTGAAACTGTCCTGCTGACGTGCAGAGGGAGGTTGTGTGTGTGTTCATGGTCCTGCGCTGCATTTGTGTTGTCGACTTAACTCGGTGACCCTGAGAGCAAGTTGTTCTACAGGCTGTGATACTGCAGGGATATCTATCTATGCCTGTCAGACACACTGCTTCTGTGGAAGGGTGAGTGGACTGAAAGTCTCTTGTAACTTAAAACAGGAGACCAGCCAGCTGAAGCCAGAGGGATGTCTGCATGTAAGTGCAGGTGGTGATTTCCTCTTGCCCTTTTCTGCACAGTGACTGGCAGGTGTGTGGTTGGAGTGGAGGCAAGAAATGGAGGCTCAGGTGGATGCTTCCATCTTGCTGGGGCATATTGCCTCCTCCAATGCTCCTGGTCTTACTTGTTTTTCTCTCTTTTCAGAACCAGCAGAGCCACATGGAGAACAGACAGGGACATGGGCCTGATGAATGCCATAGGCCTGCAACCCCGAAATCCCCCCACCTCTGTGACTTCACAGGGTACCCAGACCTTGGCGCCTCAGCTGCAGAATGCGGAGACTCAGACAGAGAGGGAGGTACAGGAGCAGGAATCCGCCTCTGCAGGGACTGGGGAAGGTAGGAGCTCAATCAATCACTTATTTGACAGAGTTTATTTGGTGGGTGAGGAGTTTTCACATAGGTTCCACATCCTGTGATCCATTTGGACACTTACATCTCTTCAGCAATGATTTGTCCAGCCTAATTTACGTGTAGCCAGACCAAGATGATCAGTACAATGAATCTCCATCCATATGAATAGAGAAGATGTCTTTTTCATGTGCTTTTACAGGGCAAAATGATCTTTTCTCCAGATCATTGCATCTTTGTAAAGTCAGTTTTACTGGCATCACTCCTTACAAATCTCCTGAACTGTAACCATTAGTAAGGCTGCAGACTGCTAATAATCATCCTTTCTGCCTCTGTTAGAGCTTAGGTTGGTTCTTCAACCTCTGCACCTAAAACCCACGTAGGTTTCACAAACTCAGCCTCTGGATGCAAAATAAAATACTGTAAATTACTTCTTACAAAGCAGGTACGAGTATTCTGTTTAATATGATTGACGAAGACTGATGAGTGTCCAGCTCAGCTGTTCAAAAACATCTCTAATGATTTCCAGTCTGGGAAAATCTATCAAAATGTAAGAGCTGTAAGAAGCTGATGTGCAATTCCTTTATGGTAACAAATCACCAATTTTTTGAAAGCATGGTGATCTTGTCCAGGCTTCCTGTCTCTATTACTGTACCACGGTGCTTTGGTGCTCTAAACGCTTGGCTAGGGATGCGTTGGGCACTACATATATGGGAAATGCAGAGAAAATCTGAGAGGTGATTTTGAAAAAGTTGGTTCATGATGAACTCATTTGGCTTTGGAAAGCAGCCACATGACTTAGCTCTTTGTGCTTGTATGCTTGTGCTCTGTCATTCTGGGAGATCCTTGTCAGACTGCAACTCTTCCACAATTGCTGCTGTGCAGCATCCAGCATGCGGGATAAGGCTTTGTGTTTCTCTGATCTTGGCTCTTGTGTCCAAAGTTAAATGACAAATTCCTGACCTGTGTGGTTTTCCATTTGCTTATCTCAGCAGAACTGGGATTAACCTCGCTAGAAAGTTAATGCAGTTGAGGGCGTGTGAATTCAGCTGGAACATAGGATGTCTGGACAAGTGTTGAGCTTGTGGGAACTGTTTCTTCCACTGAATGTAGTATGCAGACCGAGAACAGGGGTACGTAGGGTATGCATCAGCTGTGGGACCTTCCTGCATCAATGCAGCGATGGCTGATGCTGCAGCCTCTCTGCTCTATTAAGTCAGAGGACTTCTCCAGTGGCTTCCTCCCACAGCTGCTGTTCTGCAGTCATCTGAAGGTTTCATGTCATCATTCTCTTTAATTAGCCTTTCAATTTTCAGATCTAGAACATGGCTTGTAACTATACCTGTTAGCGAGATGAGGAAAGGTTGTTCTTTACTAGTGCCTTGGGCAAGTTATCCATAGTGGGGCAAAACACATAGCATGTGGAAGAAAAGGAGTGCAGATAGCAAGCAAACGACAGAGACTTCCTGTTGTCTGTCTCTTGCTTGGAAGAAGGTTGTCAGGTTCCATAGCTGGTGTGATCTCCGGCTCAGACTGCCTTACCATATGTCCTTCCACAAGTGGCTTCACGTGCAAAATGGGCTGTCGCTCCGCCGTCCACTGTATGGATTCTCAGAACAAAGGAAGTTTTTTCCATGCGCTGGAGAGGATTCACACGTTGTAGTTGATCAATTCTTTTGCCATTTACATTCTCAGTGGAAATTCCTGTGCCAAAACAGGGAGAGTTAATGCAGTTGAGGACGTGTGAAGAGATTAGATATCAAGAGAGTTTAGGATACAAATACAACTGTAATTATTGACAGAGGAATAGCATGAGGACCTACTGTGAAATGGAAAGACACATTTTGATGGACTGGCTTGTTCAGCTACTTTGTCTACCACCACAGGGACATCAGTGGTATGGTTCATCCAAGAGTCTTACTGTTTCACATTAGTAGAGCTTGAGCCCTACTGTGCTTGCTGTGGCATTACGTTTACCTTTATTTCAGTATCATAATCTCTTAATACGCATGCAGTGCATTTAAACAGGTTAGATTAGATGCTGCTTTTTGTGATGGTTAATTTGTCCCCTGTATCTACCATAACTCTTTGTCGTGTTGAAGGTAAAGAGTTTCACTAATAGCGGGATCTAGACGTCAGGAATATTCAAAGAAAAGAAGTGTGCTACCACTAACTTGGTGCGTGACCTAGGGCAAACTATTAATCATCTACCAAATGGGAATAAATCTTCCCATACCATGCACCAGGGGCTGTGAAGATTAATTAGTGTTTTGTATGGGGCTTTGAAGATGTAAATCACTATGTAAGGGCTTAGCAGTATTATCAGGATAAATGGGTAAATCAGATGTGATTTTGAGTGATGTAAAGGAAAGTGCTTTAGTTATCACCTCATCATGAGGAAAGAAAAAAAAATCCTGAATGTTTGCCTAAAAAATAAAAACAAAACGACTGATGCTACCCCCAAAAGTGGGCTTCTGTCCTATGTCCTATCAGCTCTGCTTTTGTGGGGAGTTCTGGATCAGGGCATTTCTTGCAGATATGTTCTTACTGTGCAGGAAAAAAAAAGGCAGAATTGCATCAGAAATCTAATTAAGCTCTGTGCTGGTATAAATAGTTTCCTTTTCTCATGCAAAGCTCTGCGGGGACTTTGCTGTTCTGATTATCTTTCTACCTCCTTTGGAGGAATGAGTATATGATGACTTTATTAGAAGTGAATCCCTCTAATGTCTGTATCGTTTTGTTTTACAGCAGTTGATAGCTGCCTGGTGAGCTCTGCTCACCAGCCACACATGAACCAAGCAAAGTTAGATTTGTGTGGAGAACTGAGAGGTACTAAGAAATTCCTAAACCAGTGTTTAGTTGTCTCCTACTTTCTTTTAAGCTGACAGACAGTGGAAATTGTGATGGAGTTGTAACTTTGAGGCACTCTTAATTAGAAACAATCTGTTGGGCATTACACTACATTTTCCCTTGCAAATGGACAGTCATGATGGGGAAGGATGTGTATTCAACTGGCAAATTAAATCTCACTCAAAACCAGCAAGATTCTTTATGAGTGTTAATGACCTCTCTTTAACCTTTAGAAATAGTAACTCCCAGCCCAGATTGGGTCACGCTGTGGCTGACACTTGCTCAGACTGCTGAACGTGTGGAGTGTGCTGCAAGCAGCAGCAGCTGGCAGGGGCTGGAGCTATGGGAAGAAAAGGTGCTGCAGGCTGAGGTGAAGGGGTCTCTGCAGAGCTGCGTGATGCTTGTCCGTTTGTGTGCCCGTGCTGTCCTTGGCTCTTGACAGTGTATCGATACAGCTTCAAGTTAATCCACTTTTTTTAAAAGAAAAGAGGAAAGAGGTATTTCCAAAACTAGTAAAAATACCTGAGTGGCAGCCATCATCATAGTTCCCATCATCTGCATTGTTTTGGGGGCTTAAAATTCAGATAGCTAGCTAAATGCTCGTTTGCAAGTAGGCACCAGTTACGTAGCCATCAGTGGATTGCTACTTTGCCTGTCTTTGAGGAAGCAACACATTGACTGCTGTCATTTAAAGTTTTTTTTTAAAAAAAAAAAACCTACTTGAATATTTTAAATTCACCGGCCAGCACACATTTCTGTCCTGTCTAACTGCTTTCAGAGGCTGCAGCTGGTGCTTTCGGGAGGAAAAAGGTTGTAGGATTCATTTTGTTCAAGCAGTTAGTAGTGAAAAGATATCACATGCAGGTGAAGTTTCCCTGGTACAAACAGAGCATGCTGAGGGATGCTTAAGCAGCATTTATGAACAGAGTCAGTGTGCCTAGATGCAATGTAATATGCTTGATCTGAGACATTAGGAACATGCGCTATGGCCTGCATGGGCAGGAGTACTGTGACCCAGCTGAGTCTCACGTGTTTCACAAAGAAACATGCTGGTTTGCATTAGCTGAACACATTCCTGCAATGCTCTTGTCAGATGTAATGTGACTTTTTTGGGGATTAGTGTGGGAACCACACAAATGGGATCCAGGACACCACAGAACTATTTCCAGTTCTGCTTCTTGTTCTCCAGGCAGAAACGTGGGTAGATCCCTTAACCTTTCATCTGTCCGTCCATCTGTAAAATGTCACGTGTCCTATAGAACTGCAAATCTGTAAAACGTGTGTTACAAGCCCTGTGGAACTATGAAGTTCAGTTTCTCTTTAAAACCCTCTGAAAAGTGCTCACTAAAAAATAGCGTCGGGTACTGTGCAAGCCTTCGCAGTGCTAAGTACTTCAAGTACCTCGCTCTCTTGGGATTAAATTATAGAGCAATTTTTAAACTCTAATTAGAAAAATAAGTTTCACTCTACAAATCACCAAGGTGAGATGCTGTTAAGAAATCGGTTACAAGTCAAAGCAGTTGTGCCTTTTCTATGTAGATTAGCTACCTCAGAAGGGGAGCATGAATGTGCTTCTGAGCTAGGCTGGGGAGGAAAGTAACTGGTAGTATTTCTTCTTGCACTAAGAGAGACGTGATTATTCATAGCTGGTTAGGAAGAGCTATGACCCTCCCTTTCCTCTCCTTCTGCAAGGAGTGAATTAATTTAAAAGTGCTGATATTTTTATCTTTGAGCATCTGAATTAGTGGGTCAGCTCCCACCTCAGAGCTATTGTTCCAAGTACTCTGAAGACTTAGATGTCTCTGCAGCACTAACACTAATTTTGTAGCTTTGTTTGCAAGCGTAGATACTAACTACTGCTTGTTTTAGAAAGAGGAAAGCTGAAAATAGGAAAAGTTGAAGAGTGATACCAGCTGCAGATGAGCCTGATCTCACCCTTGCCCCTCTGGGCTTTGCTCTATCAGGTGTGTTCTCCATATCCACAGGTAACTTAGAACTTATGTCCTATTGCCTGTAAGTGTGGCAGAGTTCACTTTGCTTCATTTAAGAATGGAAATGTTCCTTAGGCACTGCTCCTTGTGTCTTATGCCCAGCTCCATTGAAAGGTTGGTGGGCACTTTGCCTTCATAGTCTTCCGTACCAAAGTCCTGTCTTGCTGGAGTGGTGTGCTACAGGGCTGCTAAAGACAGGTGCATTAGCTAGAGAGCATCCTAGTTATTTTGTTAATTGTTGGAGCCACTCACCTGGAGTGACAGAAATCTGCTGGTCCTTGGGATAATTTTTGGTGCATATTAGTGGGATTGAAGGGGTTCTGGAACTCTGGAAAGGTTACTTTGGGAAGAGTATAAAATGGTTGTAGGAGCAGCACAGTAGACACAACAGTAATACTTGTGTTGTGGAAGGGAACAACGTGTGATGCTTTTCAGTCAGGGGCAGAATTTGAGTGTCCTTGGCCAGAACTGAATGGAGACTTTGGGGATCACTTCCTGCCCTGTGATGGATTCTGACATAGGGACATAGGGACTCTAACATAGGGACAGCTGAGGTGGACGACAAATTGCCAGGTTTTATGCCTACCCTGGTACTTCACACACCGTTTGTTTCTGGAACTGGTTAGCTCAGTTGTCTGTTCATTGTCTTTAGTACTCTGTGTTATTTTTCTATTTTCCTGACCCAAGAAGGTAGGCTTAGAAGAATGTGAGTTGAGGATGAAGGGTTTTACAGGGCTTGGAAGAACAGAATGTAGTTTTGAGCATAAAATGAGAGAAGAGGAATTGCCTTTTCTGAGTGGAGAATGAGATATGCTGTCACATGGATTATTCATCCCACACAACTCAGGTTATGCTTAAAACCCTTGGAGTCTAAGGAAAAAAAAAAAAAAGAAGTATCACCAGCACAGGTTTTGTTCAGCTGGTGGAGCAGAGAATGAAGTTTGGCCACTGCAGCAAGCTGGAATTTCTGGCGACCTCAGGTGTGGGTTTTACAGCACTGCTGTTGTTTTGGGTGAGTGCCCATGTACATAGTCTGAACCTCCACTAAATGGAAGTCAGCTTCCATTTCACTTACACTGAGGGCTAGTGTGGTCTGCATTGGCAGCATGGAGAAGAACATGTGTGGGAGGCTCCAGACAGTAGAAATGGTCTGTGCAGGAATCTGTGCTGTAGCTCAGCTCAAGGCAAATCGCTCAGGAAGCTTTGCTCCGAACCAGTCAGCCAAAATTGGAACCTGAGGAGGGGGGAAAGGGAAGGACAGCTCCTCTAGAGCAGAGGTGTTTTTGTGGCTGCTTGAATGGTGAGGCTCACCTGTGACTTTTGATGGTCTGTCTTTCTGGCATTTCCAGTACTGCTGTCTCTCTGTCCCCACAACCTGAAGGCTTGGGACTCGCTGATTCCTTCTGTAGCACCAGCCCATGCCTGTTTTCTGAGCAGGCAGCCACCTCGACTGGCAAGTCAGCCACAGCACATGGTAATTAAGGTGAAGGCAACAGCTGGGGGTGCTGCAGTGTGCGCTTCTGCATGGGCTCCCCTTGTGAAGCACATGTTTGTGATGTTAAGGAACATTGTCTGGGGACCCTTGCTGATTTGCAGCTCCAGTTCTTCTGTATGGGCCAGTTTATAGCAAGCGATCTGTCAAGAGCACAGTACCTACCTGCTGTTCCAGGGCTCACGTAGGTAGGGCGGGCTGGCAAGCCTCTAAACCAGGTTGCACGTCTTGCCTTTCTCAAGCGTCCTGTCTGGCCTGGCCAGATTGTTGTTAACAAAGTGCTTACGACTATGCCCTCAGAAGGAAACAATGACTGAATTCAAAACCACACTTCTCAAACCTTCCACTTACTCCTGCTCATGATTAATGCTCCAATATTTTCATGTTTCATTCATGTTTTTCACGCTCAAGTTTCCAGTCCTCTAATAGTCTCCTCTGTTGTTGGTCTTGTTCGTGCTGGTCAGCCTGGTTCCTAGTTCATGCATCAACCACGTCCTGGACAGGTTTTCTCTGCTACAATTTTTGGTCAGGCTCTGCCCAGGAGGTTGTTTTTGCATAGTCCTCTGGGCTCTGCTCCAAATTCTCATGTGGTTACTGGTGTCTGTGGTCTCAGTAATGCTCTAAATCAAGGAGCCATGTTGGTTGATAGAGCAGGCTTACTACATTCCTAGCAGAAAGAAAGGGACTTAGTCTGCTTGTGAGAATTAAGCTTGTCCTTAATATCTGCGGTATTTCTAGCAGGGCAGTATGTCAGCAGACTTGCTTGAAGATGAGATTAGCCTTACTCTGTGGTGGAGGAAGCCAGTGCTGTTTGATGCAAATACCACTGAGCTGAAGAAGAAAGGGAATCAGCTGTCTCTGACTGGCTGCATACATGTTAACAGCTTTAACTATCTTGGTTATTTTTTTTTTTTTAAAAAAAAAAAAGGAACATCTACAGCAGCATGGTATAGGCTGTGTTGAATACCCTGGCTTCCATGTTGGAGACACAATCTCCATCCCAAGTCCCAAACGCTTTGTCTTCCTAGTCAAAGTGGTATTTTCTTTTTATTGTGTTTTAACTCCTGCCTACATCTAGCCTTGTTGACATTTGTGTTGATTTCCTTGGTGCCAGGAGAGCTCATGGTTTTTTCCTCCTCTAATCAGCACTGTGATAGCTTCATGGAGCTGGAAGTGAGATTTATCTCTTTAATAAGAATAGTCAGGATCCCACTGTGGAATGGTTCTGGCAGTTTATGATTACAGATTGTTTTCCCCAGACAGTCTTGTTAAGGTCTGTAGCAAAAGGAGAATGCTGGGAAACAGAGCTGGGCTGGATGTTTCTACCACAGGGATTTAATTTCCTACATGGGCTATTTTTCTGTGAAATTTTCTTCTTCAAAGGTAATCTTTAGCAACTAAGGCATCTGACAGTGGTTCCCTCAGAGCTCAGTACAACCTGACCATGAAGGGAACTGTCAGAGGCAGAGTAGGCAAAGACCCTAGATCTTTGTTCGTTGTGTTCCTCAAAAGATACTGGTTGAGGAGAGCAGAAGACAAAACGCTTGATCTTTCCTCAGTCATAGGTGATGTGGAAGCACAGACTGCGTTCTGTAGCTGCTGTCTACACTTGGCCAGCTGCCCATGTCCTCCCTGGTACTGGGGAAGAGTGCCTTCATGTTGCTTGCCTGGCGTGTTCTTAGATGGGTGAGACACAGTACAACCCATCTGAGAACCATGGTGAAACATTTGGTTTATTGCAGTGCAAACAGTGCTTTCTTTTCTTCCTGCCCCTGTGGAAGTGGCTGGACTGTCTGCGCAGCTGTGAGAAAACAGACCACCTCTGCCTTCTCTTTGGCTGACCCACGTGGCTGGATAGAAGCTTCCTCTCCAAGGCCTGGACAACCAAGTCTGTGAGGGATACCTGTGGGAGTGGCCAAGATTTTCTTGACAGAGTGTGCTGCATTTGTTTGGCACATCAGTGAAAGTTACCAAAATAAAACATTGGGCTCCCTCTGGAGCAAAGCCTGTCTTCTGTCCCAGCACAGGCACACGGTGATTGAGCAACCCAGCGTGCTTTTTCTTTGTGTTGTAGTTTGCCATGTGCACCAACATTGCTTCTGCTCTCTCTTTGCAGGTGAAGGTCCAGAATATGGGGCCAGTGGGGAGGATGCCCTGAGTAGGATCCAAAGGCTGATGGCAGAAGGTGGCATGACCGCTGTGGTCCAGCGGGAGCAGAGCACCACCATGGCGTCCATGGGTGGCTTTGGCAACAACATCATCGTGAGTCACCGCATCCACCGCAGCTCTCAGACGGGTGCAGAGTCCACTGGGGCTGAGGGCACAGCAGCAGCACAGCAGTCCACCTCGCAGCAACTGGCAGCTGAGCTGGAGGGACGGATCCTTTCAGAGTCTATGCAGCTGTCAGAGCATGGCCTGAGCCCGCGGACAGCCCCTGGCGGGAGTGAAGGACAAGGCGCCGGTGACCTGGACCTGCCAGAGCAGGCCCAGTCCTCCATGGACACTGAGGGACCAATTGAATACAGTGACCTAACTAATAATAACCATCTTCCTGACAGTACCAACTTCTATAGTAATGACAGCACCAGTGGGGAGTCGCGGAACAGGTAGAGATGAGTTGTGTGTTGGTGCTACCCTTGTACTGCTCAGCAGAGACCTGTACCTCACAGCTGGCCAGAAGCTGGAAGAGTAGGGACTTGTGGCTCTGACAGGATGTTGGTGGTTCAGGGGGTTTCTATGTCCTGGGTGAGTGGCAAGGGATAAGAACTTCAAGGAAGCCATGGGCAAGAAAGCATACTACCTTAACTTCCAACATTCCCGCTGCTGAATAGTTTAACAGATTATAAAACATGCCGGCTGCACCCCATGCAGATTTTGAAGTCCTGTGGGATCCCCTGAGCTCAGCCCTAATCCTGCAATTTGGTCAGTGTCATCCTTTGTAAAGCTTCTTTCCTTTTCTTTCCTTTCCTGTTTTCCTCTTTCCTGCCCTTTTATGCCCAGGGGCTGGTCAGTAGAGTGAAGAAAGGGAAATGGGCCTGCAGCATCCTTCTGGAGACTGGAGGTCCTCCTGGGCAAACCTGGGCGTGATGCTCCAGCGCTGTTGCTGGAGTGGAGGAGTCTTCCAGGCCACAGTCCTGCTCTATGGCTCAGCACTGCTACCCCTCAGAGCATGGTGTTCTGGGACCCTTCCTGCCTGTGTTGTGGTCTTTTCTGGGAAGAGCTGGGCTTTGTCAAAACCTGCATGGCTCAGGAACTGCTCGCAAGAGGGGATCCTTCCTTTTTAGAATTAGTTTAGTACTTGGCAGGAACCTAAGCGGAGCTGCTATATGAATGGGTAGAGAGACAGGGGCTACTGCTCTCTAGTCGAGATGCAGTTCACACAAGGATATCCTAAGCTGTGCCAACATAAACGTGAATGAGCCATCCCAGTGGTTTCATGGTGCCAGGACTGAGCTGCACCTCCTTGGCAGGGGGCAGGAAATGTCTTTCAGCTCCAGGCCAGGGTGTGAGGTATGGGTCTGTGATGTAAGGTGTTGCATGTGAAATCTTGACCTTGTACATGTAGTTTCTAGTGGAGAAATCAAGGCTCTGATATTTTGTTTTTAGTCTCAAATGTGATTTTCCTTTTCGTTTGTAACTCTCCATCCCTAGCAGGTTTGTGGAGGAAAGACGGGGAGAGCGTGAGTGCTAACGAGGGAAACACCAAAGATCAATGTCATTAAAATATGACAAACCCTTGCTTGGCCCACTGTCTTCATTTGTCTGATGGATGTCTGTGTGATCGGCCTCGGGATAGCTACATCCAGCTCAGAAGCTCGAGGTCGCTTACAAATGTCAGATGATGATCATCCCCTTCCCAGGAGGACGACAGGCTCAGCCTTTGAGTTGGAGGCTCACAATGGGAAAAGAGAGGAGCAGTTGAGAGTCTTGATTGCAAATTGCCTTTTAACCAGTACAGAAATGAGCAGGCACACCTGCATTTCCCATCATTCAAGTATTGTGTCAGGGAGAAAGGGGAGAGTATTCCTCCTATCCTGCTCAGAAAGGTGTGCAAAGATGCAGCACTGTCTATTGTGGGCAAGCAGAGAGAGGTCTGTCTTGCTGACCTCTTAAAGCAGAAAGGAGATGCAATGTCTGGCTGTCCTGGATAAAGGAATGCACGCCCCAGTGCCTGTTACCACTTTCTGTGCTGAGAGATGCTTCTCCTGCCATCTGAGCACCTGCCAGCAGCTGCTGTGCTCCTGCCCTGCTTCTGTAGACTCTGCACTGCAAAGACGTTACGATAAATAAGGCTGTCATTAGGCAGCACTCAGGCTCCCAGTCAGAAGAGTCTGTTAGAGAACATTAAGCAAATCTTCTCTTAAATCACAGCCTGGAAATGAACCTTAAATCAAATCAGCTGCTGCCAGGCCTCATTGCAGAGTGTTAATGAGGCTCTAAAACCTGCCCTGAGCCAACCACATCCCTGATCTGACAGGAGAGCAGCCTGAAAAACGGGATTCCCTTGTGCGGTGAGCAGGGTTTCATGCATCCCTGTATTGCCTCAGTGTAGGTTGGCCTGAGGATGTGCTGACACGGGGAGCCAGAGGAACTGTCTCAGCTGAAGCCCTGTGCAGACAGGGTGGTGCAGGTCTAGGCAGAACTGTTTACTGTTCTGCTTGAAAACAAAGAAAAACAGAGCCTGGAAAAAACTGCTTCTGCTTCAGCTCATCCTGGCATCTCCTGTTCCCACTCCCTGCATGATTCCTGGAAGAGTCTTTAGGCCCGTTCTCAGTAGATGTGCTGCAGAGCGTTTACAGATGTCCATTTCCACAGCCAGGGCCAAACTACCTACAGAAAAATTTCCATCGCGGTTGGGGAAAGGTCTTCTGGGAGGCCTTGCTCTAGTGCTGGCAGACTCTCAAAGGCCTGGTGTGCACCAGGGCTGGGCATGCTGGCCAGGCTGCTGTGCCGCAGCTGCGCCAGGGCCTGAAGCCTGCTTGGGTCAAGACCTGTCCCTGCTGAGACGGTGGCAGAGCAGCAGTGAACTCCAGTGGGAGCACAAGACAACTGCAGCCACTGTTTGGTGTTGGCCTGGGACGTCTCTGAAGCTCCTGAGCAGCTTTTGGTGTGAGGCTTGCAGGGAAGGACCTTCCGGATGAGGTAAGGCTGGTGGAGGCCTCAGAGCAGGCGGCTTTGAGGCTTCTCCTAACCTGCTTTGTTGCTCTGAGCTAAGGACTGATGACAGCTGTGGCCTGACTCCATACAAGCTCTGAGCAGGACTGGGCGTGGGTGGGCTTACTCTTCAGATGCTGCCGTGGATGGGCTTGGTAGATGTCCTGCTGTGGGCACAAAACCAGCGGGTGCTCTCAGAGGTAGTGGGCTTGTATGCAGATAACATTTTATTTTTTGAGTTAAGACCTAGAACGTGCCAAGCTCCATTTATTTGCCTTGCCTCAGACTGCCACATTTTAGCCCAAGAGGCTTTTTGGTGGTTGGTTGGTTTGGGCAGGGCTGGGCTGGGCTGACCTCCACACATGGGTCTAGAAGCACCCCTGAGCCGCCGTGGTGTCCTGAGGCACAGAGCCCTGTGTGGGACAGGGGCCTGAGGGGTTGCCCACCTCCAGGGCAAGCGCAGCAGCACAGGGGCTCCTTCCCAAAAAACACAGCTTATCTGTTTGCTGCGGCGCAATAACGCAGCACAGAGGCAAATGCCCTGCCAGGAGCAAGGTGGAAATTCAACACGAGCTGCCTGGGGAAGCCGGAGCCACGCACGTTTGCTGGCCCAATTTAGGAAGCAAAATGAGAGCTTTGCTGCTTAGGAGCAGGAAATAATCTTAAAAACCAAAAGCTTTCGTCAGCCTTAGCTTGTCAGGAGCCTTTAAATGTGCTAACAAAATCCTGGGAGAAATGCAGTGCAGAGAATTTTATTTAGCTTTCAAAAGGCTTTTGATAAAGTCCCTCAAGAGGCTACTAAAGAAACTGAGTCACCTCAGGGTGAGAGGTAAAGTCCTGGAAATGGAAACTGCTTGAGGTGGGAATTAGAGTCAAACGTAAGAGCTAGTTCTGGGTGCAGAAAGAGGTTAATGGTGGGTTTTCCAGGTTTGGTAGGAGCCAGGTTTCTCCAAATGCCCTAATGAGCTGGAAGAGGAGGGGGACAGCTGAGGACACAAGATTACTTAGGTCAGGTAGGAAGAGAGAAGGTGCCGGAAGCCTGGGGCAGTGGGAGGAAGTAGCAGTTGGAGCTGCCTGTAGCAGATGCGTGCTGCAGCACCCCAGGCTTGCCACCTAAGCAGCTGGTGGCAAGGAGAGACCCTTGGGTCTGAACACAGAATAAGCCCTGCAGGCAGTGCAGCAAAGTGGTGAGGCCCGTTTGTCCTGTAAGTCCTGGCTTTTCTGTCCTCTGTCCTTTGCTGGCCTTTTGCTCTGTCTCCAGCACCTCCCCTGAACTCCCACGAAGTCCCACCTTGCACCAGCCAGCGCCAGCCTCGGGGCCACCACGGGGTGACCCTGCAGCCGAGTGGTGCTGGACCCCAGCTCTGCAGGACAGCCAGGAGGGAGGGAGAGGGCGGGAGCCTGGGCACAGCTGGGTTCATGGGGACTTCTCCTTCCTGGGTGGACTTCCAAGGAGTGGACTTGTGTTGCTGTCAGCCTTTCCCATGCCAAGGCCTGGGGTTGTCCTCTCCCCCTGCTGGGGCCAAGGACGAGCAGTTCACCAGGGAGTAGCTGCCCTCTCTGCTCAGTCCCAATCTGTCGGAGAAGTCATTCTCCAACAGGAAAAGGCAAATTAATTAAAGCGTGCAGCATGTGAGCCGTCCGCCTCTAATTGGGATCTTGGTGTGCAGCACACAAATGTGACACTGCAGCCAGCCCTGGGCAGTGCTCAGTACATGGGGGGGAAGGCCTCTTGTTTCCAGCTGACGCCTTCAACTGATCCCCAGCCCATTAACTGTGGTGCCCCTTCCTTATCCGGGCTGACGGGTTTTTTTGGAGCCTCTGAGGTTTCTCTTTCTATCCTTGCTTCAGCTTGGCTGGTGGAGATGGACACCGAAGCTCCTGCCCTTCTGAAGCTCAGGAGGCACCCGAGTCCCTCTGGCTCCCCATGGTTGCTCACGGAGCTCCTGCCTCCATCCTTTACAGTGGCTGGGGTAAATAGCAGGCAGCGTGCGAGCTTGTGCAAAACCTTGGGATTTCATGGTGCTTGGGGGGGCTACTTCTTTCTACATCTTAGGCTCGGGCACTACTCACACCCACGTGGTGCCATGCATCCAGCACTGCTATGGCAGCAAGAAAGCAGGAGCCCAGAACCGGTCACTGTGGGTGCTCTGCTGTGAGTAAACTGCGGAAAGGGAGAAAGCACCTGGTGTCACGGCCTTTCCTGGGGTTTAATGCTGGGCCCCTGATACCATCGTAGCTAAGAATGCCTTCCCTCCGCTCCCAGCCCAATAACCCAGTAACGCCCTGATAGCATCAGGGGCTGGCTCTGGCCGCGGGCTGGCTCCAGCCTCTCCTGCAGAGCAGGGCACTGCCACCACATCGCAGGGCACCTGTAATTGGCAATTATTTATTTTTGAGGCACTTCAGCCCCAGACAGGCTCAGGAAAGGCTCGTGTGGACTAATGAAGATGGACTGGCAGCTGGCAGGGAGGCTGGCATTAAAGCATGTAAATGCTAAAGCAGCGCAGGGCTGCCGCTGGTCTGTCTGCCCGCTGCAAAAGTTCCCGTGGAACTAATCACCTACATCAGCCCGAACGCTAATTAAAGCAATCATTTAGGGAGGAAGCGAGGCTGGTCTTGCTGCACTGCTGTGGGGCCCCAAGCTCAGCCCCAGACCAGCAGCTTTTGGGCTGTGGGTGTGATGAGCAAGACCCTTGGGGCAGGGGGATGTGGGCTGGGGGATTGGGCAGCGCTTGGGGTGCGGTGACCCAGGAGAAGCCCCCAAGGCAGCTTTGCCCCAGAGGTGCTGAAGAAGGATAAAGCTGGCATTGTTTTTGTGATGAGATTTCAGTTTGGTTGACAAAGGTAGCTGCGTCGGCATAATACGCTTAGGCTCCTGTAAGGTATTTGACGTGATATGGCGTGACAGCCTGATCAGAAATTAGCCCCGTGCGGCACTCGGTGGGTTTAATGCAGCTAAGTGCGTGGCTGTGTGTTTGGGGATGCTGAATGTAGGTCGTGGCAGCGAGACAGGGCTGGGGGCGGTGTGGCCACGGTCCTGGCGTGCCGTGGGGACGAGCATCACCTGAGGGTGCTCGTTGCCTCAGGGCTACTCAGGGAAATGAAGCTTGGGGAACACCTTGTCTAATGCCCCAGTGGCACACTACAGTGACACAAAAGGGCCTCGGCGTGGTGTCCCCACTCCCCCTTGGGATTCCTGTGGCTTCTTTCTGCGAGGGTAGCAGCACAGGGCACCTCTGGCCCCAGGGGCTTCTCCCTGCTTTCCTTGCCCTGTCCTGTCCCCTGCGTGCTGGCTCTCACCTCCCACCAGGGAACTTTCTCCAGCACCCTCCTCCTGCTTGTTTTTTCACCCCCTCTGGACAGTGTTTTATCTTATGCTCATCAGCTTGAATGGGTTTTTCTTCCTAGGAGCTCTGCCTCCCACGCAGCTAATGGGATTGACGGGAACGGGACGGGCTGGAGATGACACTTACTGGGGCTTGGATCCTGCCCAGCCACCCCAAGAGGACGCCTGGGGCCGCACAGCTTCACGGCTGCCTGGAGGAGAGCAGAGCCGGACTCGTGCCCTGCACATGCCACAGCAGGGGGGAGCTTGGGCTGCCCCTCTGGTCCCGGAAAGGCCAGAGGAGCAGCCCAGTCTCATCCCATCTCATCCCATCTCTCAGGCACGGGGGCTGCGTGCCAGCACAGGGCTGCTTCCTCTGCCCCGCAGCACCGACCCTCTGCGAGCGGTCCCTCTGCAAGTGGTTTTGCAGCAGCAGTGTGCTTTTTCCCCTCTCTGGAGAGATTTGAGGCTCTTGTTGGAGGTATAATAAACCAGAGAATAAATTAGCTCTCCCCTAGGGAAGGCCTTTCTACCTGGTTCCTTTTAATGGGGCTGATAACGTATTATCCAGTTTCTGCCTACACAGCCCTACCTTCCCTTCCAGGAGGGAAATTTTCCTGGTGTTGGTTTTGCTCTCCCCTGCTGGGGAGACACTCAAAGCACTTCAGGTTCCAGCTCTTTCCCACTTGCTTTTCCGCTTCTCCCAGGGCTGGGGGGGCTCTCATGAGCCTGGAGGGCTGCAACCTTGCTGGAGGGTGAGGGGACGTGTCCCCATCCCCTGCTGCGGGAGAGGGTCTTGGTGCAGGAGAATTGCTGGCATGGGCAGGGCAGGAGCTGTCCTGGCTGCTGCTGCAGGGAGGATGAGGAAGAGGAGGAAGGCTGCACGTGTATGTGCACGCATGAGCTGGAAGGACAGACGGAGCTCTGCGGGGGGCTGGGGACGCCTGCATGGGCCGGGGGCCTCCTGCCTTTCTCCTCCTCTTCTTCTGCGCTCTGCTCTGAGGAGCCTTATTCAAATAAATGGTGCAATTACAGGGAATTAAGGGGAGATGAGGGATTGATGCCAAAACAGAGCCTTCTAATTTCCAACTTCACCCCGTCCTCTGGGTTTCTCTGCATGCCCTCTCCCCCTCTCTCAAGATTTCTCTTCCTCCCAGCAAAATCTTTGGAGGGATGGGGAAGGATGGATGGAGACCAGCCTGGCTGGAGCTGCCCTGGCAGTGCCACCCCTGCAGCTGGGTCCCCGTGTAGGGGTTGGGGTCCTGTCTGCCTGCCCCTCTGGGGCTGCAGGCGGCTCCTGCCCCCCAGCCCCTGCCCCCCAGCACCCCCTGCTTGCCTCCCCGCTCCCCAGCAGACACCGCGCTGAGATTATCATAATGATCCCCGACAAGGCACTATCAGGAATTATGCTGATAAATCTAAACAGACAGCTTATAAAAAAATAAAAATAAACAAACCACAAGCCCGGGCCCGTAATTTAATACAAGGTTATTAGCCTGGCTGGCAGGGAACAGAGCTCTCTCCTGCTGCAGCCTTGAGTCTCCTCTGCCCCCAGCTCTGCCTGGAGCCTCGGGCCCTGCCCAGAGCCTTCGGCCAGGTCCCTGCAACTCGGGGGGACCCCAACCTGCTGGTCCTTGGGTGCTATGGGTTCGGGGGAGGTCTGAAGTGTTTGGGTAGGGGAAGAGAGGCAGAATCACACTGGGGGGAAGGTGTGGGGATGTGGCCAGAAATAAAAGTGAGAGATGCAAGGGGGGAGATGGGAGGGGGGTGGCTGCTGGCGAGCAGGGGTGAGGAGTTGTGTGTCAGCACACCCCCGAGGTGTGAATCCTGCACGTGTCCTTGTGGGCACGTTCACAGCCCTGAGATGGGGACGAGGGAGCGGCGGCCTGGCCCCAGCTGCGGAGGGAGGATGCTCTCAGGGGGCTTCCCCCCGGAGCAGCACAGGCAGATCATCCATGCTTTGGGGGACTTTCATCCATTAAATCCGCACTGAACGTGATGGCAATGAAGCAGCACTGCCCGGAGGCACACGTTAACAGAACCGTAGCGCTGACCTTCTCAGCAGCCGAGCCATCGCCAGATGTTTTTTTCCTTGCTCTGCTTTTTGCGCGCTTGCTGCTCTCCCCTTGGTTCCCTTCCCTGCAAGCAGGACCATGGATGGCATTAATATTAATGGGGCTCGGTGCCAGGCAAGCAGCGCAAATCCTGCCCAAACGCGGGGGCTGAGCTGGGCTGCCTGGGGCAAGGCGCACACGGAGCACTCCGCGCCCCTGCAGCGCTGGCGATTGCTCCGAATTGAGGGGAGCACGGCTTTAATAGGGACGTTTAAAGCCGTGGGAGTGTAAAAGCACACTTTTATTAGGCTGTGTGCGTGGCACAAGCTGGGCTCCGGCACGCTGCCCAAACCTGAGCTGTGGCTCAGGACCTGCCCGGGCTCCCAGCTCAGGGCATTGCCGCAGCCTGGGGACCGGCAGCGTGGTGATACGACACAAGGGGAACAGCTCGAGCCTGCATTTCCGCCCCCTCCCCTTTTTTTTTTTTTAATAATAGGTATAAAAGAAGTGATTCAGACACACTTTACCCCTTCCATTACCCAGAAAGCAAATAAGAGTTGCAAGAATGGGGACTGCAACACAACAATTACATTGAAATATTCCAAGTCGTGCTTATATGGCGAATGTGACAAAATTGAGTGCAACCTTAAAATAGCAGCAGTGATCTTTTAAAACACAAAAAGCAGATCATTATTGACTGGAGAGATGGCAGCGCACCGGGATGGGAGGCAGGCTGCCGGGTTTAACTCTCCCGAGGTGTTTGTGGTCTCTGAGCCACCGCAAAAGTGTTTTGGATGGGCTCAAGCAGGTGGCTCTGCCCAGTGCTCAACGTTTTAGAGGACTAAAATCGGGTGAGATGAGGTGTAACGTGGAGATTCTGTGTCTGATCCTGCACCTGCAGAAGGAGCAGGAGTCCACAGCTTGTCAGGAACGCCTGGGGCTGAGGCCCCCTCACTGTCACTGTCTGCTTCCCAGCTCTCTGCCTCTCCGTTTCGGGTTCTTTTTTATTTTTATTTTATTATTATGTTATTTTTTTAGGGGCTGATAGACAGATTAGCATTTATCAGCAAGCTGACTACTGGAGGGTTATTAAAAGCGATTTGCAATGTAAATACTTTCATCATCAGCCACGTTTTCTTTAGACTGGGGTTGACTTTTATGAATATTAAAGATGTCAGGATGGGTCTGCCGGGTTCACGGGAGCGTGGCTGCTGGAGGGCAGGAGCTGGGCTCGCGCTGCGCTGCGGGAGGCAGCCGGGAGCATGAGAGGAGCCATGTGGGGTAAGGGAGAGGAAGGATGGGAGCGAGAACGTGTGAGTGTGTCTGAGAGCATCTGCACGGGGGAGAGAAGGGATTTTGCCTGCCTCTAGGCAGATGTGGTGGCTTGGGCTGAGGGCACGATTTGAGGCAGAGCCCGGTGGAGGCTTGCCAACTGGTAGTGGGAGAGCGGGGACTGCTGATGGCAGAGCGAAGCTCGGGGCATAGCCAAGAAAAAAACGAAGAATCCATCCAGAAACGGAGGATGGAAATAAAGGAATGAGGCAGGGATGTGCAGGTGTATCGAGGAGAGAGAAGCAACTGCAATTTCTAACCAGAATATGAGCCTGGGCCTTCAGAGACTCCACTTCTTCTGACTAGTGAGCTGGAATAGCGCTGGGAGAAGAGCTAAAAGTTGAAAAGTTTTGTACTTAATTTGGTTACACGTTTTTATCTCCACGCCTGATCAGCTTTGGAAGAAGGCTTCTTGCTGTTCATTACAGTCTTTTGTCTACCCATGGGGAGCTGTAGTTTCAAACAAGAGCCCAATCAAACAACCCAACTCCAGTGCAATCATATTGTCTTTGAGGCAGACATTTCCTCGCTCCGATGAGTCTGCCCGGGGCGCAGCAGTTTTCTTTACAGCATTTGGGGGTCAGCGTTTGGGTTTGAGAGGCCAAAACCCAGCGGAGGGGCGCATCTCCCGGCCCCAGAGGGGGGCACTGCCATCAGAGGCCGCTCTCCGGGTGCAGGTGCCGTGAGAGGGGCCGGGGCAGGAGCTGGGGGGGGGTTGGCCGTGGGCACCCGGCGGGGCTCCGCCGGCCCCGGGGGGCTCCGGGCGGCGTCGGCCCGTGCGGGGCGAGCCTCGGGCGCTGTCCGCGGTGCTGCCGGGGCGGCGGCGGAGGGGGGGGGGGGGTAAAAAAGGGGGGGCACCGCTTTTTTTTAAATTATTTATTTTATTTTGGGAGGGAGGCAGCGGCGCAGGGATTGGCCGCGGCACCGTGACGCCGTGGTCGCCCCCTCCTTCTCCAAGCCTCCCCCCGACGTGGTGGCGGTGGTGATGCTGGGTTGGGGGGGGCACTTTTGGGGGTGGGGAGGGGGGGCCACCGTGCCGAGCCGGCAGAGCCGGGTCCTCCCCCTCCTCCTCCTCCTCCTCCTCCCCACGCCCCTCCCCGCCCTCCGCACGGCGCCGCCGGGAGCCGGGAGCCGGGAGGAGCCGGCCGGGGCCATGAGCACCGGAGCCCCCGACGGGGCGGCGGCGTGCTCGGCGCTGCGGCATGGCCGCTGACAACCGCTCGGCGGCGGGCGGCGGAGCGCCCTGGGGGCTGCCCGGTGAGTGGCGGGGGGCCGGGGGCACCCCCGGACCGGGGGGCGCCGGGAGGAGGTGGGGGGGGGTGCAGGGGGGCGTGTTCCCGAGGCGCGCACCCCCGGGGATGTCGCACACGGGGGGGGGGGCGGAGGGGGTCTCTCTGCCAACTTTCCCCGGCCAGGCTGCCCCCTGCCCCTCTGCCCGCCCGGGAGCTGCCCCGTCCCGTCCCGTCCCGTCCCCCCTCGTCCCCCCTGTCCCGTCCCGTCCCGTCCCGTCCCGTCTCGCAGCAGCGAGGGGCAGCTCTCGCCCTCTTCCTCCCCATCCGTGGCTGCCCCCTGTCCCTCTCCCGCTGACATCCCGGCTGCCCGGGGCCCACGGGTGGGGGTCGCGCAGCCCCACCCTTCTCCTTGCCAAAATCATGGCTTTGGCTGCAAACCAGGGGGACGGTTCTTGGCACTCCTTCAAATCAAAGCAGTGCCGGCTTCGCCTCGCTCCCTCTTTAAGCCCCTCCGACTGTGCCGCGGCCACATTTGCCGTCCGGTCCTTGCAGACACCGGGGTTGTGGGGGCACTTCCCCAGCTGGGAAATAGCCGTCCTGCCTCCGTGCCCTGCCGGCCCAGGAGCTGGGCTGTGGGTGTCAGCGCATGGAGGAGCCCTGCTTTGCTCCGGGCACCCGGGGTGATCTCGGAGGGCAGCCGGGATCCCCCCATGCTGCTGGCAGGGTGAGCAGGGGCTGGCACCCGGCTCCTCGAGCCTGGTGCTAGCGAAACACTCAAGATGCCAGGGAGCCAGGGCCCAGGCCTCCAGTGCAACAAAACCGGTGGCAATGCTCGTGCTGAAATCACAGGTAGCAGCGGGACGTGTGGAGCTGTCATTACCTTGGGGCACTGCTGCCTGCTTCCTAACGCCTGCCCTGCTGTGCTCAGAGCACCCATAGCCCAGGCTGGGTCCCGTTACGCACCCCGGGACATGCTCCCGGGGGGGGCTGAGCGGCTGGCTTCACCCTCACGGACAGGCTAAGAAATACTGACATGTCCCCGGTGCATGCTCGGCCGGGCTGGAGGCCAGTGGGCAGGGTGGGCTGGAGATGTAGGAAGGCTTCCAGCAAAAGCGGTTTGTTCCCCCACATGAGGGGCTTGCCCGTCGTCACAGGTCAGTCTGGTTTCTTTCATCGAAGAGAAATGAACTGAAATGATTAATTAATGCTGCGATCCAATTACTCTGAGTTTGCAGGAGAAGTATGTTTTTTTCTCTTCAAACTATCCCCAAGAGGATCCTATTGATACCAGCTCTCATCATGGTCGTGTTTGTTGTTGTCGTTGTTTTTTTAACGAAAACGACAGACATCTCCCCAGCCAAACTCAGCCAGAAGCAGGGATGAACGTAGTGAGAGAGGTGCCAGCACACCTTTGGCTTTGGAGCCCGTCTTCCCCTGATGTGCTGGGACGCGGCTGGCAGCACCCGCAGAGGCGAAGCGGGGCCGGTGGGCGCAGCCGGCGGCACGAGACTGAGAAGGCAGCAGGGAGAGCAGCAGCAAGGGGAGAGGGAAATGGAGGCTGTGTTTTCAAGGGGCTGCTGCTCGCTGCACAAACAGCTCGTCATTCCACGTGCGTGCATGCACAGCAAGCCCTTCC
This sequence comes from Oxyura jamaicensis, assembly GCF_011077185.1. NCBI lineage: Eukaryota > Metazoa > Chordata > Aves > Anseriformes > Anatidae > Oxyura > Oxyura jamaicensis. The sequence goes on from NC_048897.1 coordinate 30,681,021, forward strand.
CGTGCACAGGCTGCCCCCTGCCCCTTGGCACTCGGCAGGGCATTTACTGGAGAAGCAGGCTCTGTCCTTGGCCGGTCACTGCTGGGTTTGGCACAGGGATATGCCCCTATCCTTCTCCAGTGATCCAAGGGAGGAGATTTGCTCTGCATTTCAGCATCCTCCCCGGGCTGGCTCTACTGCCAGCTCAGGAAGTCGCAAGGTGGGCGCTGGGGCAGCGAGGCAGTGGAAGTTTGAACCGAGTCGTTCCCGTCCACTTCCCTCCCCTCTTCATCCCTGCTCCTCAGCCTGGGTTAGCGCCACAACTGTGCCAGGACCACTTGTTGGGCTGCTCAGCCCTGAGCCATGCTGAGGCCTCTTCAAGCCGGCACACCACACGGTTTGGAGGCACACCAAAGCCCGAGTGAAGCCACGGCAGCCCCGCGCTGCTCCCGTGACTCAGAGGGGCCAGGAGGGACGCGGGGAGCCGCGGCGGCTGTTTGCTCATCTTCGAGAGCCTGGCAGAGGAGCTCCACCACGGGTCAGCTGGAGGGGAGGAGCGGCAGCGGGGAAGCTTGGCCTTTAAAGGCAGGGCGCTGCAAAGCGTGGCAGGCTGCCCCGATGCCACGCCGAGCGGGCTCTGCCGCAGCCCCTGCCAGTGGTGCAGCAGCCAGATGCAGGAGACCCAGCTGGAGAAGCAGCCCCTCGATTACCACGATAGGCTTAGTGCGTTTTACGGCTCCTCGCAGCTCGATAGGCCCCGCAGCAGCAGGCATTTGCCCTGCCCAAGCAAGGCGGTGGTGGCACGGGGTGGCACCAAGCTTTGGGCACTTGAGGAGAGGGGTGCTGAGCCCGGGGACAGGCACAGAAATGGCTGAGGTGCTTTGTGACAGGCAGGGTGGGAGCCGGCTGCCACCCGCAGTGTTAAGGGTTAATGGCGAGTTGGTTTGGGTCCAGCAGAGTGGGACTGATTTGCCTGTGGGAAACTCAAGAGTTTTGGTTGTGCAACACCAAGGGCCGAAAACATCATTTTGTGCAAACACAATGTCCCGTGGCCGGGTCACAGGGCAGATCTCAAGCGGCAGCTCGGCGCCTGGATCGCAAACCCTCCCAGCACCTCCTCAGCGGGACAGCAGGATCATCTGACTGCTGGGATGGGACGGGATGGGATGGGATAGGTGCCTCATGGGGTCTTTTTGGGGCAGCTGGGATCCCTGCTTCCCCGCAGTTCTCTTGTTTTTGGTCCCAAGCTGTCCTCGCTGTTCCCTCTCCCCATGGTCCCTGTCTGTCCTACAAGCCTCTGATCCGGGCAGCCACTTGTTGCAGCCACCCTCCTGCCCTCTCCCTCCATCCCTTGTCCCCTGCCTTTTTCTCGCTGTGTTATCCGGGGTTATTTCTGCCGCGCCGCCTCCGAGCAGCTGGGTCCTGCTGAAGCTCAAGCCCAGGGCTAGAGAAGAGCATGAGCATCTCTCTGAGGCGGGCAGCATTAATGCAGCAGGCGGCAGCTCAGCTCTGTCCTGGGCTCCACAGAGAGCCAAGAGCATCCCGACCTCTGTGTGAGTCCTCTGGCAGACACACTTGCTGCCAGCTTGACATTTCTGGGGACTTTGGTGCCCCCTGGCCTCACCATGCCTGCGGTGGCAGAGGCAAAAGGAGCCTGGCAATCCCAGAGGAGCACATCCCGCTGGCCCCTCTGCTCCTGGCCGCTGTCCCACTTTTTTCATCAACTCTATTGCTCCCCAGGCATGGAGCAGCCAGGCAGAGCCCCCAAGGGACCGCCAGCAGCAGGACCCCTCCTCTACCCACTCCCCACGTCTCACCGCATCCCTGGGGTGCCTGTGGCGGGTCCCCAGGACTTCCACATGCTTCAGAGGTGTGAATCTGCCAAGCAGAACAACCCCTTGCTGGATGTAAGCTGCTGCCGTGACTCAGAAACTCGTTAGAAACTATTAGATAATGCAATTAGCACCACAAACTGTCACCCCTTGCATCTCAGGCACACCAGCCTGAGGTATTCAGCATCCCCTACCCCTCCCCTCTTCCTTCTCCCTTTTGCTGAAGGCCGAGACCCACGTCACATCCCCAGTTGGACACCATGGGCATAACCCTGTTGGATTTTTAACCTCTGGGTCCTTTGGGTCATTATTCTTTAGGTTAATGGCATCAGTGTTAATGGCACGCCAAACCTGGTCGCCCCAAGCAGGTTGCCCCAACCCCACCTGCAGCCTTGGATCCGAGCTCAACTGCACCTCATCCCTTCATCCGTGCTGTGTGGGGAGGGGACGCGCTTCCCTGCCTCGAGGACACGCTTGCTAATGGCTCCACCTGCAGAGAGGGGGCCACAGGAACCCTTAGCCCAAAAGTTGTCATCGGGGAGGAGCTGGGGCCGCCCAGTGGCTGAGATGGAGAGGAGAAAGCTGTGATATTCACCGCCAGGAGCCCCAGGGAGGGAGCAGGCGGCTGAGGGAGCTGCAGCTGGTGGAGGCGGGCCTGGGGGCACATCTGTGCGGACATTGTGGTCAAGGGACAGCATGTGCAGGGACAGAAACCAGACAGTATCTGGGCTATGGGCCCTGTGGGCATCAGCCCTAGGAAACCCCATGAGATGTCCCCTGAGCTTTGCCAGGGCTGCATCTCCTCCCTGGCCATGGTGTGTGGAGGGGATGGTGACCAGGACTGTGGAGAGAGAGGAACACACTGCTGGAGGTGCAGGAGGAGAGAGCTGGGCATGGAAGAGGACAGCCTGAAAGCATCCTTTTCTATTGTGCTCCCTCCGTCCTGCCCAAGGGTGCCCCCATCCCATGGGGCCAGCAGTGGGGCTGCTCCTGAGGGAGGGAAACCCGCCTGGGAGGGCTGGAGCTGCTGCTGGTGAAGGGGGGGGGGCATGGTGCCACCAGGCAAAGCAAGGCAAGGTGACCCTGAGGGGGTGGACACACAAAGCATGACCTCTGTTCCCAGTGCCACCACTGCGGCTGCACTGCGGGCACAATGCATGGCTTGGTTGTGGAGAGGTGGTGGGGTGGAGAGAGCAGCAGGCGGGGAAAGAAAGACTAGGCGGGGAAAGATAGACTAAGGCATGGCAGAAAACAGTCAATAGTCATTTTCAAAACACCGGTTGAAGTCTTTCATCCCAAGGATCCAGTTTCCTCTTTTTTCAGCACAGAAATTTTCAACCTGACCTCTGGGTGGCATCCAAGGACATTTCAGCTGGGCCTCTCCAGCCCTCTCCCTAATGGCCTGTGAGTTGTGCAGCCCGTGTGGCGTGGTGGGATGAGCCGCACTTGTCTTACTTACATATTTTGGATCCATTGCACACCTGGGACAAGCAAATGGTGGGGCAAAGCCAGTGCTGCTTTCTTTTGACAGCACTTGGTCTTCACGAGCAGCTGGCGAGGATAACCGTGCGTTATTCGCGAAATCAGCCTCAGGACAGCAGGGTGCCGGGAGCCAGTGCTGCCACCACAGTTGGCTGCAAGGGGCAAAGCTTTGCCAGGCACACGCAAGGCTTGGGCTGCTGCTGGCCTCCATCAGACCTGTGGTGGCCGCCTTTTCTTAGCCCTCGCTCCCCCCAGCAGCCCCAGGGCCAGGGCTCAGCAAAAATCATCACAGAAAGTATCACCATTTTCTGAGCAATACAAAAGGCAAGGAAGAATATTTGCTCTGGAAGCACTGTGAAACAATAAGCAAGGCTTAATTAGATAAACAAACAAACACATTCCTCCCTTCCTTTCTTTCAGTTCTGGAAGGTTTTCTTAAAGCGAGTTTTGGGGCTGGGTGGTGTGTGAGAGGCAGGTTCGATGGGAAGCTCTGCCCAGCCCAGCCCAGCCCCTTTGCGTCTCCTTCCCCCTCCAGGGAATTCTCCCTTAATACTAATTTTGGTTTGTTTATTTTCTTAAATTCCACGCTCCTCTTAGCCATCACCCTGGAGAGTTACCCTTAGGCATCGTGATTTGAATGGAGGCAATCTTTCTGCCTATCATCTCCTACACCCACCAGGGCCGGGCTGTGAACACAGCCAAGACAAATTACCCCCGGATGGCAGCTCTTTCCCCGGCTGCTCCGAAACCAGCCACAGCCTTTGGGGAAGGCAGGCTAGGTCAGCACACTGTAGGACTTGCATGGACATCTCGGGGCTGAAGCTGTAGTGTAACTTGCTCTTTTTCCTGTCTCAGATTTCCTCTTCCAGAAGGAGCTGCTTGCTGCCAGAGACACAGGTGAGCACCGTGGGCCGTGGCATGGCTCTGCGGGGTGCCTGGCCTATGGGCAGCCCCCCTGGGGGCTCACAGCCATGGCTGGATGGATGCACGGACCCACAGGTGTGATGATGTTCTCCCTTTCTGTCCCCGCTCCCCTTGCAGACCCCATGCACAACCTCTCTGCGCAGCCCTGGCAGGTGAAGATGGCCAACCTGACCTACGACAACGTCACCCTCAGCAACCGCTCTGAGGTGGCCATCCAGCCTCCCACCAACTACAAGACGGTGGAGCTGGTTTTCATCGCCACGGTCACCGGCTCGCTCAGCCTCGTCACCGTGGTAGGCAACATCCTGGTGATGCTGTCCATCAAGGTGAACCGCCAGCTCCAGACCGTCAACAACTACTTCCTCTTCAGCCTGGCCTGCGCGGACCTCATCATCGGGGTCTTCTCCATGAACCTCTACACGGTCTACATCATCAAAGGCTACTGGCCGCTGGGGGCTGTGGTGTGCGACCTGTGGCTGGCCCTGGACTACGTGGTGAGCAACGCCTCAGTCATGAACTTACTCATCATCAGCTTTGACCGGTACTTCTGTGTCACCAAGCCCCTGACGTACCCGGCCAGGAGGACCACCAAGATGGCAGGGCTCATGATTGCAGCTGCGTGGATATTGTCCTTCATTCTCTGGGCCCCTGCCATCTTGTTCTGGCAGTTCATTGTGGGCAAGAGGACAGTCCCCGAGAGGGAATGCTACATCCAGTTCCTCTCCAATCCAGCAGTGACCTTTGGCACGGCCATCGCTGCTTTCTACCTGCCCGTGGTCATCATGACGGTGCTGTACATCCACATCTCCCTGGCCAGCAGGAGCAGGGTGAGGAGGCACAAGCCTGAAAGCAGGAAAGAGAGGAAAGGCAAGTCCCTCAGCTTTTTCAAGGCCCCCCTGATCAAACAGAACAACAACAACTCCCCCAAGAGGGCAGTGGAGGTGAAGGAGGAGGTGAGGAACGGGAAGGTGGATGACCAGCCCTCAGCACAGACAGAGGCCACTGGCCATCAGGAGGAGAAGGAGACCTCCAACGAGTCCAGCACGGTCAGCATGACCCAGACCACAAAAGACAAGACCACAGCAGAAATCTTGCCAGCAGGGCAAGGACAGAGCCCAGCCCACCCCCGGGTGAACCCAACTTCCAAGTGGTCCAAGATCAAGATCGTCACCAAGCAGACGGGGACCGAGTGTGTCACCGCCATCGAGATCGTCCCAGCTAAGGGAGGAGCCTCTGACCACAACTCCCTGTCCAACAGCCGCCCAGCCAATGTTGCCAGGAAGTTTGCCAGCATTGCCAGGAGCCAGGTGCGGAAGAAGCGCCAGATGGCAGCCCGGGAGAAGAAGGTCACCCGGACCATATTTGCCATCCTGCTGGCCTTCATACTCACGTGGACTCCATACAACGTCATGGTCCTCATTAACACCTTCTGTGAGACCTGCGTTCCCGAAACGGTGTGGTCCATCGGCTACTGGCTCTGCTACGTCAACAGCACCATTAACCCGGCCTGCTACGCCCTCTGCAATGCCACCTTCAAGAAAACCTTTAAGCATCTCCTCATGTGCCAGTACAGGAACATTGGCACAGCCAGATAAGCTGGCACTCAGGGACCACTTCAGCCAAGTTACGGCGGTCCTCCCCTTTGTCTCCTTTGCCCCGAGGGGAGACAGAGGTGGGGGGGGCCTCTGCTCCCCACTCACGGAAGTGCAGACTGTGAAGTGCTTGCAGGTGATGCCCTTCAACGCTGACGAAGGCCCACGGCACCGCTGGGCTGCAGCTCCTCCAGTCACCCTGGGCCCAGGGACTCACTGGGGGAGCCAGAGAGAGAGCTGGAGGTGAGATGAGGCCAGGAGATGCGGTTACCAGGAACCCTCCCAGCCCTTGAGATGTTGGCCGAATGGCATCAGTACTTATCATCAGACTGGGTGCCTCTTCTGACCATCTCCCAGGCCTCAGAGCTTGTTTGCACGCAGACAGCCTAATGCCAGATGCTTTCGATAGGCTTGTAGACCATTTATTGCCCAGGAAGAAAAGAAACGGGGGCAAACTTCCCAGCCACTTTGGACCAGGCTGGCTTGAGTGTGCTGACAGAAAGCCCTTCTGGCCCTCTCCTGAGGAGGTCAAGGTTGTGCCCTAGCAGCTGTGCCGAGCTCCCCTCATCCCCCCCGAGCTCACATCCTGACCCAGGGACCTGTGGAGAAGGTGTGGGGCACCTGTCCCACCGGTGGTGGCCTGCGTGCGCCCCAGGGAGGATGGAGGAGGTGGCCGCTGAGCTTTGTAAATGGATGTAACCCCACGGCCGGTGCTGTCACGGAGTCCTCAGCATGTGGGGTCCCGCCAGCCCCGTCCCAGCCCAAACCCCGTCATGCCAATGCCCCGCTTCTCCCATGGCCGGGGCTCTGCCAAAATGTGGGGGCACGGCCGTGTCCGTGTGTCTGTCCTGTTCCCAGGGCGATGCTGTGCGACCTGGAGATGGGCTGCCCCAGCTGGGTAGGGACCCCCTCACTGCCACAGCCTTTAGGATAACCAACATAGTGTCACTACAGTGCCCAGCGCGTTGGTTTGGGGTGTTCTGAAAAGTGTGACAACTACGGCTGCCCACCCCCCCCCTCCAGCAAATAAAGACCTCGGACCAGAAACCAAAGGCCATCGGTTGAGGAGTCCATGTGGCGTCACCTGGTTGCTGTCCCCAGTGCCCCATGGGCCCCAGTGGGGATGGTGAGAGCAGAAGATGGTCCCTGGGGACGTCTCTGTGGCCACTTTTGCTTTTGTCACAGAAAGAGCATGGATGGGAACAGGGGAGAGGGGTGGCAGGCAGCCCAAAGTCATGCTGAGATGGGGTGCTGGCACAAGGCGTGTGTGTGGCACCCAGGCCGCTGTCCCCAGCCACACGGTGACTTCTCTGCTCTCTAGTCCTGGTGGGGTGCCCCACGCTGCTGCTGGCCCTGCTGCAGGTGTTGCAGCATCACCCCAAGCAGAGGATGGATGTGGCGGCTGTAGGGCTGGTTTCCCTTCTTCTGGGGTCCCCATCCCAGTAGCACTGCACGGGGATGACACGCAATTCCAATTCATTTATTTTTTTAAAAAGGTTTTTATTGGAAAAGAAACCGAACCCCATTTGCCAAAAGACACGAGAGTGCCCACCCCGCGCCGGTGCTGGTGCTGGCAGGGTGCAAGTCAAGGTGACGGGCAGAGGGGACACGGTGGCCACCAGGCTGGTGGCACCTTCCCAAGGTGGGTGTACCTGCTCTCAACAAGAGTAGCGGTTAAACAAGGCATCTCTGTGAAAGGGGAGGTGGTGGGGAAAGGAGAGGGAGGAGGAGAAGGAGGAGGAAGGCTGGAGCATGGCTCACTGCAGCGGGGAGAGGTGCACGTGTCCAGGGGCCGACGAGGACGCCGCCGTCCCGCTCTAGTCCTTCCCCTTGCCCTTCTTTGCTGCATCCGATGACCATGGGAGACAGGCATTAGCACAGCCGCCAGCAGACCCCCGTTGCCCCAAACCAGCACCCCCTGGCCCCAAGAGCCGCTGCCCAGGGGTGGGTGGGAGGCTGGGGACTCACCTTTGGACTTGGACTTCATCTTGGACGCGCAGGGCTTGCTCACGTAGACAATCTCCTCACACTGGGCATTGTACAGGGCTTTCTTCAGGATGCCTGAGCGAGTTTTCACGCCCGTCTGCGCGCTGCACCCTCCCCAGCTCTCAAACTTGTACTTGCAGTCGGCTGCGAGAGACGAGAGGCGTTAGGGACTTGCAGCACCAGGCACGGCCCCTGGCGACCCCCTGGCCACCCCCGCACCTCCGAACTTCTTCTTCCAGTTGCAGGGGATCTTGCACTTGAGCTTCTTGCTCTCGTCCCCACAGGTCCCCTCGCGGTAGCCCAAGCCGCAATCCTTGCTGTTGGGGACACAGGGCCCCCAGCGCCAGTCCTGGCACTCGGAGCCATCCTTCTTCGCCTTGTCTGCAAGGGAGGGAGTGGGTGGGAGCGGTGGGAACGCGCCCCGGACCCACCCCCCCATGCCCCCCAGTCTCCCCCTCACCTTTCTTGGCCTTGCCAGCCTCGGCGGTGACAGCCAGCAGCAGCAGTGCCAGGAGGAGGAGGAGGCCCCGGGGCTGCATCCTGCCTGGGGAAGGAGGGATCGGGGGGATGGTGGTGACCCCGTGCCACACGGCCCCCGTGGCTGCCATGGTGCCTTACCCTGGCTCCCAAGGAATCCAGGGATGGGAGAAACAAGCCCAGCAAAAGCAGCCCCCTGCCATGGGGGGGGGGCGGGGAGCTGAGCCAGCAGATCTCACACACAAGTGCAGGCAGTGTGGGAGCTTCGCCAGAGCGATTTAGCAGGAGAGCTGCGCCCACTGCTGGCTCTACAACCGTCAGCACATCGCCCGTGCACCAGGCGTGTGCCCCAGGCGTGTGCGTGTCTGTGTGTGTGTGTGTGTGTGTGTCTGTGTGTGTGTGTGCACAACTGCAGGGCAAGCCCTTCCTGGCAGCAGCACCGTGGGCCGAGGGAAGCGCGATGCCTGTCGGAGAGCAGCGCCCGCGTTAGCCAGGCTCCAGCGCCCTCGCCTCCATGCACCCGCCGCTGGCTTCGCTGTGAATGGAGCTGTCAGGGGGGATTGCACAGCCCGGCTGGATGAAGGCTGGGAACCGTCCTGCCCGGCACGGCACGGCATGGCCCTGCTGCCTTCGGAGGGGACAAGGGCTCAGCCTACATCCCTGATTTCGGAAGGCAGGGCTGGGGCTGACCCGCTCTGGCCCCACTTGCTGAGGGTCTCCTGGGGCAGCACTGGCACCCGCACGATGCACGGCGTCGCCCGATGCTCGGTGTTTGGTGCTCTGTAACTTCTTCCTCCCTCCGCCACGGAGCGCTTCCCTTGGTGTCCGTGCCTGCTGGCACTGGCCCTGCTCAGCCCCTTCCTCAGCCATGGGCGCCCATGGGTTCCCATGGCATAGGGACCCCATGCAGGGTCCCCAGGGACCTTCATCCTCAGGCGTTCATGGATGAAAGGGAGGGCAGCTTTCCAACCACTTTCCCCCTCCTTCCCCCTGCCCGCTGGTCACACAAGGGCTGTCCCCGCTTCCCCTCCCTGTTCCGGGTGTCCTGACCCTGAACCAGAGCCAAAACTCCCCAGGAGATGCTGGAAGAGGCGCCCCAGCACTGGGGCCGAGCTCCTCCTCGGCCGGGCGCAGGGACAGGACCCCGCTGTCCCCACAGCACCAGGACCAAGCACTTCGGGGGCAAGGGGAGGCTTTCTGCCCCCATCCCACCGACCCCTCTCCTGCAGAAGGGAGCACCCAGCGCCCCCCACGCCCCTTCCCCACCCGCAGGCTGCCCTGTCCCCTCCCCAAGTGTGTGAGCGTGGGGGCTAAGAGCCAGCACCCCCACACCTCCCCGCTTGCTCTGAGCCCCCCCAGCTGCTCCCTCACCCCATAACCCCCCTCCCTCGATGGCGATGAGATCGGGGGGGCCGGGGCCGGCCCGGAGGCGCCCATCCCCGTGCCGCCGGGCACCCCTCGGGGCCGCACTCACCTGGGGCGCGGAGGGGCGCGGAGCGGCGCCGCTGCCTTTGTGTGGCGGCCGCGTGCGGAGCCGCCGGGCAGCGCTGCACAGCGGCCCCTGACGTCGGGCTCGGCCGGCAGAGAAAGGTGGGCTCGGCCCCAAACTTTGGCAGGCTCCTCCCCTGTCCCCCCCCTCCTCTAACCCACGGGCACGGCCAGGCACAAAAGGGGGCGGCCCGCCGAGGGGCGGCCCCCGGGGCGGGGGGATGTGGGGGGGGAATCAGCACCGGGGGGGGGCTCGGAGCCCCGAAATGGGGCGGGGGTCGAGGCTCGGCCCGAAGAGTCCCCCTGTCCTTCTGGCTGGGCGCTTCAGGGCGGCCGGAGGATGTGCGAGCCGGTGCTGCTCGCTCTGGAGCTCCGAGACCCCTTTGGTGATGCCCCCCCCTCCCCGCGGCTTGGTGGAGCAAAGGGACAGCCCCGTGTCCCCACCTCGTGCCTCCTTCCCTCTCCCGGTGACTTCTGCCACCAATGGATGGACCCACCACCATCTCTGCCCCGTGGGAGAGCAGGGGTAGGGGCCGAGACAAGGCTCCCCCCACATTACCCATCGGGAGAACAGGGCTGTGGTGGGGAGCTGGGCCATTTTCCCACCCCTGAGGCAGCAGGAAGGCTGCTGAGAGCAGGGCAATTGGTTTCTATGAGCTTTTTCTCTCACTTTCCAAGAGTGCCACGTGCAACTTGCAGCCTGCGGGCTGGTTGCTGGGGGCTGCAGGGGCAGGAGGGCCGGCAGAGCCCCCGGGGCTGCTGCAGGAGCAGTGGGGCACACGCTCTGGACTGGGTTATGGGGCTGTGATGAGCAAACCAGAGCCACTTTGAGCCGGGAACGAGCTGGCAGCAGGGTGAGCACCACTGGTTTCCTTCAGCCTGCCCTGGACAGGAGCCAGAGAGCCCCTCAGAGCCCGCAGCGTGGTGCAGCCCAAGGAAGGGAGCAGCTCTGGGCCAAGTCCCCCCCGTTTTCAGAAGGGGCTGTGCTCAATCCCTGCCGGGCCCTTTCTGCGGGATGCAGGGGAAACGGCTCCTACAGCTCAAATCAGAAGCAGAAGGCTGTGTTTGCAGAAAGGGGCCTCATACCAAGGGAAGGAGGGAAGAGAGCGAGCGTGACAAACCCAGGTGCATTTCCCCGCCATCACTTTCAAGGGCTTTTTACCCCTAACAACGACACAAGGCAATTCACAGCGTGCTGGTGGCACATTTTACACCCCCAGCACAAAAAGCCAGCTCCTTGGGGCACCGTTACCACAAGCTGCAGCAATGCCAGTGCAATGACATGGCTACGTGCAAGGGGAAGGCTCCTCGCTGGGGCGTGGGTGAGGTGAGGGCATCGCAGGCACAGGTGGTGATAAACACGGCTGCATGCCCTCACCCCGGGCTGGCAGGGTCCCCGTGGGCGCTCACACATGGCCCATGCGTGCCGCCCACACAGGGAACGCTCCTCTCCCCCACCATAAACCTGACACCAGGGCAGCTGGAAAGCTCATTGCCATGGTTACTGGCAGCCCTCACTGCGGAGACGCGGGCCCAGCGCCAGCAGGCCGGGACCGCGTGCGGCTGGGCCCCGGGCAGGGCCTGGCACCCACGGGTCCCTCTACCAGCTGGGGCAGCTCCCAGGTTGCAGAGTGAGGGGGCTCAGGGCTCAGGGACGATGTGGTGAAGGACGGAGAGGGGGCCATGGCAGTGCCAGGCAGGCAGCCAGGCTGCCCTCGGGAAGCTGACTTTAAGGTACGGGCCCGCAGCCCACGTCTGTCTCCAGCTCTCTCGCCAGGCCCGGCGGGATCAATTACCTCCCCTCTGCGAAGGAAACTCTGCGGGAGGGATGGTGCTGGCCACAGGCATCCTGACGCGTCAGCAGCTGGGCTGGAGGCAGAAGCCTTCTAATCCCCTCCTTTTGTAACCAGATAGCAGTCCTCCTGCTGTGGCTAATCCCGAACCTTGCCGCTGCCGCCCCCATGCCCAGCGCTGGAAGCAGAAGCCCCCCTGCGAGGCTGGGGATGGACGGGAAGGCAGGCTCATCCCCTGTGGAGCAGGGGGACAGCTTGCCACAAAGAAGGGCCCTGCAGGAACATGGTGCTGGAGGTGGGATGCTGCTGCAGTAACCCGTCAAGAGCCACGCAGCTGCAAAGGGCAAGCCGGGCATGACTGCGGGACGGTTGCCTCCTGGCCCGGAACAGCGTGAGCAGGGCAGGAGCAGGAGCTGGCAGCTCCTGACACACTTCTCAGCTCTTCTGCATCACTTGGGATGGCGGTGGGTCTTCTCCCTGTTCCATGTGACACTGAATACCGATGGGATGTGGGACAGAAGACCTGGGGTCAGGCCTCACTCAGTGCCAGCCAGCTGTCGCCCACACCGTACCAACTGAAGCAGCAATTAAAGGAGGGAGGAATTAAAACATCCAACTCTTTATTTCAATGGCAAGAAACAACAACATCCAAACAGTCAAAGTTGAAAAGCAATGGGAGCGCAGGCTCATGCCAGGCCCTGGGCCTGCTAGAGCCGGCACCCTTACAGAGTTACAAAAATACAGTCCTACGACAGCATCTGGGAAACACAGAACCAGGTATTGCACAGATCCCCTGCCCTCTGCGGGCAGGGCTACAAACACCCCCTCCGCCTCTGCCTAAAAACCAGCCAGACGTGGAATTGCACAGCAACTCGGCTCACGCGCGCAGGGGCCTGGCGGGGAGGGGGACAGTGTGTCTCTGAACTACCTGTACAAAATCTAAAGGGACATACAAAACTGGGAAGAAAGGGGGAAGCTGGGGTTGTAAACGCCCCCAGGCCAGGCTGGGTGCCCTGGCTGGGAGGCAGCAGCTTGCACCTTTGAGAAGATGACAGTGTCTTGTCCGTCTGCAGCTAGCGAGCAGCACTGATGGGAACTCCTGGCACTGCTGGAGCATCACGGTCAGGACAAGGATATTAACTGCTGATTTTGCTGCTGAACCCCAACACCAGCCTCATGCACTGCCCTGGCCCAGCTTCCCCCATACTTGAGAGTAACTCTGCCCCCCAACCTAAAGCCTGAACAGTATTGTGGTTCTCTGTGGTATCATGATAAGTTCGTTCTTTTTGGTACTGGTATTGTGGGGGGATGCAAATGGTGTCAGCCGGCACTGTGCAGCAGCCACAGCCAGGTGTGAGTGCACAGTGGGGCTGCCCCAGCCTCCTCTCCTGGTACCCAACCTGCCAGCAGCAACCTGGACCTGACCGAACACGCCAAGCAGGTCCACAATGCACTCAGCTGCCTGCTCTCCTCCCCTGCTGGCACCTCTGCATCCCAGAGACTGCCGCTGCCAAAGCTGCTGCAGGGGCTGCTCTGCTACCTCAGGGCTCACAGCTCCTGCAGGGCAGGCAGTGCCTCGTGCCCCATGGCAGGTGGTACCCAAAATGCCATCCTACCACATGCGTGACTCAGGGCTGGGGTCCCAGATGCTTCCTATGCATCCGAACCCTTCTTTCTGCTGAAACCTGGGAGGGTGAGCTGGCAGCCTGCCCAGGGAGCTTGTGTCTGGGCAGGGCAGCCTCCCAGGTTTTCCCTGCGAAGCCCTGTGTGCAGTTACAGGGATGGGAGAAGTCACGCTCAGAGGATGCACATCCACAGGTTGGGGGCGCGAGGGGAATCCCTGAGAGCAGCACGGACCCCAGCACTGAAGGCAACCAGGAGGGCAGCGGCTGCCAGGCTTCCAGCTGCGCTAGTCCCAGATGCCCTGAGGAAGGGGTGGGTGCACGTCCCCTAACACGCCAGGGACTTTCCTCCTGCCACAGAGACCCGAGGCAGTCCCAAACCAGCAGGAGGGAAGAGGACTCAGAGGCTGTAAGTCTCAGTGCTTCCCTCGGGGGAAGGTTTCAGGCTCACAGCCCCTGTGCAGGCAATGCTGCTGCCTGCCTGCACCTCCTGTGGCTGCTGGGGAGGAGAGGAGGAACAGGACACGAACTGAGTGAAGCGGCTAATGGAGGGCACTGCCGGCAGGGAGAGGGGCGAGCAATGACATCCCACGTGGATCACAGGTAAGGACCTGCCGGGGGCACTGGCATCGTTCCCCTGTGCAAAGGTTATGGGCGGCTCCATCCCTGCCGGCCCCGGTGGGGCTTCGGGATGGAGCCCATTCAGAGCAGGGAACGTGGTGGATGAAGGGCAAAGGGGGACACACAAAGAGCCGGGCTTCAAGTCCCAAATACCCACTGTCCTCAGAGTCCCAGCCCAGCCTGGAGCAGAGCTCTGCTGTCTCCATCTCCTCCTCCTAGGCTGACACCTAGGGAGGGCTGGGCCAGACTCACAGCTCTGCCAGGTGCCGTCCTCTTCTCGTCCTGCCCGAGCTGGCTTGGGCTAAGGCACGCTGAGCACTACACAGCTGTCTCCTGGTCCTCCCGCTGGATCATCTGGTAGTGCTGTCGGTTCTCGAGGTAGGCAGCCAGGTCAGGGTCGTTGGCTTTCTCTGCCCTGTGCTTGGGGGTGTCTCCCTGCATGGGGGAGGCAACACGTCAGCGTGCTGAGCACTGCCTAAATGCTGCCTCGCGAGCCCTCTTGGCACCCTGAGGTTCCCCCATTCTACTCATCAAAAAGGTGGGTCCTGCAGAGCCCACAGCCAAGCCCTGAGGCAGGCAGCAGCCACTGCCCGTGTGTCTGCTACAGAGTAAAAGTGAGCTCCCGAGGAGCCCAGCTGAGCCGCAGGGCTGGAAGGCGTTCCCTGCAGGGCCATGTGCCCTACGTGCAGGACAGGACCAGGACCAGTCCCACCTTCACCAGCCCTGCAGAGGAGACAAAGGCTGCTCTCCGTGACCTGCTCTTCCCCGGCACTGCGGAGGCAGGCAGGAGAGGGTGAGGAATGAGGGGTATGTCTGGGGAATGCCCGGGAATACCAACCCCCCTTCCCTCTCGCAGCCTCACCAGCGCTCCCGCTCCCGGAGGAGGCTCACATTTCACCAGCTTATTGCAGCCATCTGGACTGTGTCCACTAATGAACTCCCGCACTCCATAAAAAGCAAATCTGTTAACAGCTCGCCGCTACGTCTCCTCTCCCCCTCCCTCCCCCTGCTCCTCACTCCTTCTCGTTAAGTGCCCGGGCTCCGCGGTGCTGAACAAACGCTCTGCTGAGAAAGGCCACAGAAACCTGGCACTCTGCCGCTGCCATTGAAAACCGGCCCCCGAAGGGAAGCACGGCTTGCCCAGCTCGTCCCGCAGTGCACAGCAGGGCACGGGTGGCTGCAGCGGGGCGCGGGGGCCCTCAGGACATCCCACAGCGACACGGCATCAGCACGAACAATGGCCGGGCACAAGGAGCCTCTGCCGTGCGTGGGTGCAGCTGCGGACAAAAGCTCGAGCCCACCCCGCCGCAAAGACAGAGCGATGCGACACGCCAGTGCTGAACAGGGGACTCCCACAGGCACATCTCCTTGCACACTCACACACAAACTCCTGGGAACACCTCTGTTACGGCTGCCAAGTGTGCAAGAAGTTACTTTGCGCACACACACACACCAGGGCATGACACAAGGTCCTGTGCAACCAGGCGCTTGGGCCGGGGGCTGGAGGCTGTTCTGTGCCTCACTGCTCGGGCTCTCCTCGGGGGGCCTCCTCTCTGCATCGACTGAATCCGAGCAGTCATTTAACAAAGGGAAAAAAAAAAAAAAAAAAAAAGAGGAGGAATTGAGTTTCTTTCTCGTCCCCCTGCAGACGCCTTGATCCGGCACTGCCTGCCCAGATCCACAGCCTGAAACTGGAGCTCCCAGGGCCCCTCTGCAGAGCCAGGCTGATGCATGCTACCTGATAAGGGCCAGCCTCCCTCTCCGCTGCAGGGGACGGATCAGACTGTCTCCCAGCTGTGCTGCAGGTCTGACAAAGGGTCCTGCAGCAGGATTTCTACCGAGGCTAGTTCCTGCCTGTGCAGGCAGGCTGTAACCCGGGGGGCTACGCAAGGTCAGCACCATGGAGCAGATGGGTCCCCAGACAGCTACGAAGCCAGGCATGTGCTCACACAGGCACACACAAGCCCCGCTCCCCGGGGGCAGGCTGTCATTCCTGAGCTGGGCTCCTTTTTGTGCTGGCTGGTCTGAGGCTGCTCATCAGCCAGATGCCTCAGGAGAGCAACCTGCGCCCCTGCCCAGGGCAGAGAAAGGCTGTACCTCCTGAGCTGCCCTCTCCTGCTGGCTCTCCCCAACCTCCCCTCACCTGGGCATCACCTCATCCTGTGGCTACTGGCCGAGTCTCCAGCGGGCCACCCCCCCTAGGCAAAGCCAGCAAACAGGAGGACTGATCGGTAGCCAGAGATTGTCTGTACAGCATCTCCCCAGCAGCTGGCAAAGGGGCTGCTCATTGTCTGAGGCAGCCCCCAAGCTCCACCAGCCCCAGCGAGCTTGTATCCCTGGTCAGGCTCCTGGTTCCAGCCCCACAGGCTGCACCTTTTGGGCTTGTTACTTCATCTCCCCCGTCAGACAGGAGCACATCCCCTCCGCTGCAATGCCAGCCCCAGGAACCTCGTGGAGCAAAACACCGCTCGCTTCAGCCCCCTTCCTGCAGCTCCTCTGCGGGGGCTGGCACGAGTCCCTGGCACCAAGAGACATCTCAATTAATCTGGCATGTGAACGAAAGGGCCCCGACCGCCTGCTGACACTCTCTGGTTCACCCGAGGAGCTCCGAGCGCTCCCAGCCCGGCTCCGCGGGGGGAGCCCTGCAGCTGGGAGGGAGCTCGCCAGTGAGACTGTCCTCGCTGTGACCCCAGAGGGTGGGAAGGGGGAGACAGGGATGAGACATTCCAGCGCCTTGCTCCTAATTTAATAAAACAACAGAGGGAGAAGCAAATGGGAGGGGGGGGGAGAAGAGGGATTTAACCCCTCTGCTGCTGGGAGCCCCGAATGGCTCCTCTCCTCCCAGCTCTGTCTTTCCCATGTGCAGGCTGCCTGCTGGCAAAGGGTCCTGCCAAAACACGGATGATCTCCTCCTCAGACAGCCCTGTGAGGCCCTGCTCCTGCCAGCCCCACGGTGCCCGCAGCAAGCCCCTTCCCAGCCCTCTGCCATCACCTGCAGGTCCGTCTTCATAAGCGACGCCCCAGCCTCCACGATGTAGTGGCAGATCGTGCGCTGGCGTAACGCTGCAGCCTGGTGCAAGCTGGTCTCACCGCTGAGGGGAAAAGGGGGAGATGTGAGACGTTCCCCCTAAATGTGCCGAGATGGGACAAGCACTGCATGTGAGGGATGCCCCTCGGGGTGCAGAAGGAGCTCATGGTGGGCTGCATGCTTGTCCGTGCAACCCCAGCAGAGGAGGGGATGCTGCTTGGGGATGGTCAGAACTTGCTGGAAACCTTGGCTGGGGATTACGGTGAGCACAGCGGGGCATGAGAAGGGCCCCGGTGACTCTAGTCATCGTGCAGGGGGTCCGGGCAGCAAGGTAAAACAGGCCAGGGAACAACTTACTTCTCTTCCTCTGTGGCGTCGAGGATTTCTGAAGGGGCTGTGGAGAGAAAGAGTGCAGGGCAAGTGAGACCCAGCTGCAGGGCAGAGCTGGGCCTACTCGCTCCCCAGTGACACGCTGCCTCTGTCTGTAGGGGCTGCTATCTGCACCGCCTGCAAGGGGCTTGGCTCCAAAACACTCGGCCAGCAACTGCATCTGAATCCGGCTGAGAGCAGGGAAGAAGAGTTGCTTGTGGTCTCATTACAGAGAAATATCTAAATAAAAATAAATCAGCCTGCATTTCAGCAGGAGCTGCCAAAAACAACAGGTCAGCTCCCCTGAAAGCAGACGTGGGACACTGGGAAATTTTTCCCAGAGACATGCTGGGCCCAGCAAGGATGTGGTAAAAGCCTGGGGGCACCCCAATACTTGCAGACAGATGCTAAAGAAAGCCTGTGCCACAGTGGGAGGGTGTAATGAATCTGGAGGGATGGGATAATGTGCCCAGGAGCACCCCCTCCCTGCAGAGGGTCAGGCTTTGTCGGCTGCCAGCCTCCTTTGCCAAGGGTGGCACTCTGGCCACAGGAAGCCAGCCCCAGCTCACCGTTCTCGATGATGTATTTGACGATGTCCTTGCTCCCTGATTTGACAGCGTGGTGCAGGACGGTCCGGCCCGAGGAGTCTCGCACCATCAGGTCTTTTCCAGCCCGGTGCAGTTCTTGGAACTACAGGATGGCCAGAAAGCTCCAGATGAGTTTCCATGCTCATCCATAACCCTCAAGCCCTGGCATTGCATCCCTGGAGTACCCAGCAAGTTGTGTGGATATTCGGTGCCACGCAGGGAGCTTTGTCCTGCTCAGCCACACCGCCAAATCCCTTCCCTCCATGTTCCCCAGCTGAGGATCAGGGCTCCTTGCCAGGAGCCTGCCTGCTTTTCACCCACTTGGGTGCTGCCTGGAGGAAGGGCCTCAGCAGGAGCTGCTGCAGGTGGGCAGTGATGTTCAGAGCCAGCCCTGGCTGCGTGTCGTGGCACACACAAAGTGCCTACCTTGCTGAAGTCGCCGCTCTTGGCAGCTTCTATCAGAAGGTCATCTGCAAAGAAGAGAGATGGGTTGGGATCAGAAATGCAAAGCTGCAATGCTATTTATCTAACTGGGGAGCCAAGAGCAGGACGCCAGACACTCAAAACAGTCAGCTGAGGTCCCCCAGATGTTAACCCCTTGTTCTCAGGGGGAACAGCAACCATACTGATTTTATATGGCTCCAGCACCTTCAGGTATGGGAGGGACAAGCCAGGTGAGGGAGAGGCACCCCTGTATCTGGGGGTGCAGCCAGAGCTCAGTCCCAGGGAGATGTGTGTGGCAGGAGCAGGGGGCTCTGCCCGTGGGCAGGATGCCTTGCGATGGAAGCAGGGAGCAGATCTCCTGGGTGTCGGCCAGCAGCCAAGACATCTCTCACCAGTGACTCACTCACACTTCCAGGCACTGGGCTCTGCTCAAGCTCCAGGAAACTCTTTCCATTTGCTCAGCTTAGCGAGGCCCCTGACCTTGTGCTCCCACCTCCCGAGCTCCCGCAGCGGCCTGGCAGAGGCATCCCCTGGCCCAGCCAGCAGCACACGGCTCCACAGGTGGGGGATTAACCCCCCTGCCATGCCGCTTCCTGCCCTCCCCACGCAGCTCAGCCCGGCGGGGCCGCTCCACAAATCATCCTCAGGTTTCTCCTGCCCGCCTCTGGGGTCACCCGCCCCCGCCTAGCACATGAGCTGCAGGGCTCCTGGCTGCACATCAGAGAAAGGACAGGCCAAAAAGTGATGGCAAGAACCCAAAATAGCTCGACACGCGAGGAGGCACGACAGCTCGAGAGCCTTGCTTGGCGCCTGCAGTGAGGACAGAAGAACTCACCTTTGTGCGGGAGGCAGAGCTCAGCCTCAGCACTGGAAGGGAAGAAGAAAAGGCATAACTAACCCTGGCAGCACATCACCCAGAAGGGCACACAGTGGGTGAAGGGATGGCTGTGGAGATGCCTACCTGTGGCACTCCTCCAGCAGGCAGGAGGAGCGGGCCAAAGGATTAGCTGTCCTTTGCCCATGCCATCTGCTTCTGTCCCGAGCTGGATTCTTTCCCATCCCCACTCCCACTTCTACTGCTGCCCCCAGCTCCTGACCCATGCCCATGGACTGGGAGGGTGCTGGAGCTCAGCCCCGTGGCTGAGTTGGCTTGTGGTGCTCCACTGCCCTCAGCCGAGTCAGGAGGGAAGTAGGAATGGCAGGACAGCATCCCACGCCTGGGTTTAACTTAGCAGGGAATTCTTGCTCCCTTCCTGGGAGTAACTTCTGCAATCTGGCCCAGGGACCAAGGCTGTGTAGCCAACCATGATTCCCCCACTGCTGCCCATCCTTCCTGAGGCCCAGCACCCAATTTCCTCCCACTCCAGACTCACATGGGGGCAGGAGAGCAGGGTGGAGAGGAGGAAGAGGAGGGGAATGCAAAATGGTGCCCAGTAGGTGCAGCGGATGAGTCCACAAGGTCAGGCATGGCAGGAGAGGTGCCCACAGTCTGGGTGATCACCAGCTCTGGGTCCAGCACATAGAGCTCGTCCTGAGATATCTCTGTCACGTAGTTGAGGTGCTCCTGGAACGCACAAGGCAGCCCAAAGGGGCAAAACTTAGTTCTGTGAAGCTCCATCTCCCATCCATTCGCACCCCATGCCTCGTGTCCCACCCACGCACTCAGCAGTGAAAGGAGCTGGATCCATCCCCAGGAGCTGTCCATCCCCAGGAAGCTTGTCAACACCAGTGGCCAGGGCCATGGCTATGCATGCCTTTGCTGCCTCACTTCTCCCAGCCCTCACCCCAGGCTGGCACAAATCCCATCCCTGTTCAAGGCTCCCAAGACCTCAGACCCTCACAGGACTCCTGTCCTGGCCCAAAGTGCACCCCTGATGATGCCTGGACACTAATCCCCACTTGGCTGGGTTGAAACAACCTTTTCCCTGCCAGCTGCCTGCTCAGTGCACAGGTGACATCAAGACGAACTCGTGCATCAGCGAGAGACAGCCTCTGGGGGGTGGCTCCCACCGTGACCTACAGGGTTTTCCTCCTGCACCAGCTGCTGCCTGCTATGGGCTGAGGCATTAGACCCCCACCCTCCATGTCCAACCCCCTAGCCTCAAGCAGTCTGGGTTGCTTTCGGTGGTCTCCATCCCCTGAGGTTCCCCCATCTCAGTTTAAGGTTGTTTTTCCCCACACTCACCTGTGCGCGGTCTATCCTGTAGAACCGATCCGCCGTGGTTGCTGCAAGACAGGGAGAGAGGCAGATGGGGTGATTTGTGGTGGGGAACGAGCGGGGTGGCTGCTCCCCACCACCGAGTGTTGGTGAACAGTTCAGCCACTCCGTGGCCTGCACGGAGGGCACAGCCAAGCCAACAGCACCCCCCGGCCAGGAGCAGCCCCCTGCCTTTTGGGACCTGCTGTTCTCTCCGCCTGAGAGGCAGCCCTACAGATCTCCATGCCCCATGCAACATGCCTTTGCTCAGGGTCTTCTCAGTGATTCCTGGCAACACTGAGGAGGCAGAGGGAAGGCAAGAGCACACCTAGCTGGCACCATGGCCTTTCTGGGGGGCTTTGAGGTGTTCCGGCATTGAGCTTCAGGCCACCCTTTGCTCATTACTCTTCCTCAGAGGAGACAACCCCACCATGAGAGAGGAGCTCCTGGCACACCAACACAGTAAGTGGCTGTGCTGGAGCCACCACCCCTGGGGGAACATGGAGGGGCTGGAGACTTATGGCTGTACCAGGGGACAGCAGGACAAACAAGGGCACAGCAGCATGATAACTGTGTCCCCCTGCATGGTGGCATTCCCCCTGTGTCCCACCAGGTTGCTGGTGGCTGCCCAGGTGAGGTTGCTCTGGTGAGACCCTTGGGGGCCTGGGGAATTCTCCCTGCAGAAGGAGTGGGGACAGGCCACAGCAGATTAGAGGAGTGAAAGAACCCCGTTTATCCTGTCCTGGCTGGGGATTTACAGCCATGAAGCTGCTGTAATTCAGCCGCTTTAATGAGCCTGCGCTGTCTTGAATGAGGCTCTGGCCTCTTTCCTGACACATTTTCCTGAGCTCAGAACCTGCTGCTGGGAGACTGGCCGGAGGAGGGAAAGCAGTCCTGGTAATGACACCTGGGGGCAGTCATCCCAGCAGCTCCACGAGCAGGGCTGAAGGCCCCAGGGGAGAAGCTACATCCTTTCTGCCTAGCATGAGGCTTCCCGAGCCCGTGCTGCAACTCATGGCTGTGTGTGGTGTCTCCTTCCAGGATGGAGAGGCCCAACACATGTGCCTGAGACCTGGAATCTCACCAGAAACACAGCAGTATCTCTGTTGAGATGAGGGGAAAGGACAGGTTTCTAGATGACCTGACAGTACCTCTGAATCATCTGCCTTGTGTCCCAAAAGGCCTTGCCCTGATCAGCAGTGGCTACCAGCTCTGGGGATGGGGCTGGCTTTTGCTCTTGGCTTTCTTCCTGGCCCCCATTAGCCCTCCTGCCCGCAGGGGCTAAGCTCCTGTGTGCTGCCCTCTGACAACACAGGAGGAGGGCAGCTCTGCTCTGCCCTAAACCCTGCTACTGGGAGCTAGAAACTCCTCTTGCAAGTCAGGCACGTGAAATATTGCTGGTAGTCACTTCTCTTGGCCAGCTTCCAGGTACACAGGGAGAGCTCTGGCCTCCGGGTCAACGAAAACAAAGAGAAATGAGAAAGCTCTTTCCAGTATGGGAAGGAGAAGCAGCTAAAGACCGGCAGGGAGACTCGTCCCAGTATCTCCAGGATACACAAGGTGATGTCTTGCTCCCTGCGTGCTGGAGCATGGGGGCCCTCTGCCTGCACAACACAGGAGAGCAACCCCACCAGTCCTGAAAAGACCAGGCACCTACTACAGAGCCGTGTTCAGCTCTGGGGCTGGAGACCAGCAGATGCTCCTCGCCTCACAGGCTCATTGCTTCACTTGAGGCAAGCAGCCAGAGGCACAGCCTGGGGCCGAGAACTACTGAACCTGGCTGCAAAGACCCCAGCATCCTTGAGTCCCAAGTCCCACATGGCTCTCAGTGGCTTGCCACTAAATGTCTGCCCCATCGCCCCCCTGACTGATGCACAGTGCTCCCACAGGAAGATGATACTCACAGTCCAGGAAGCACCACTTTGGTGACAGCTTCTGGGATGACAGTGTCTTCGGTTTGGCTCCATCTCCTTCCTGCATAAAAAAGAGGAGTTAGGTCTCTTGGCCTCCCTGTTCTCTCCCCAGCACATCCCTCCTGCTCTGGGAGGTCCCTGCAGACTGGAGGGCTGCAGGTGCTTGGACAGCAAGGGAAACTTTGAACACAGTCACAGCACACAGTGATGAGGAACAGCACAGGACAAACCAGAGCTGACACATGCCATCTCACTGGAGAAATGCCACAAGATGAGCCCACAAGACCAGCATGGTGCACATGATAGATGGGCCTGGGGGACAGAGTGAAGCTATACAGACCTGAAAGAGCAGGCGCTGCAAAGCAGAGGGCTGTGGAGGGAAATCCTGCAGAAAGGCAAGGTGTGCTGTTACAGTGTCTGTCTGGGCAGCCCCCCATCCCTTCTTTGGTCCCATAGGAGTTGGCTCTGTCACCACACTGCAGATGTGGCAAGAAGCTTTACATCCTGCCAGGCCAAGGTCCCTGCCCTGCTCCAGGGCCAGAGCACAGGGTTTGCTCGAGGAGAGAGAAGGGGTAAAACACAGAATGGCTCGGGTTGGAAGGTTGTCCTGTAGATCTTCTGGGAAAAGAATGGATTGTGCAGTACAACACCAGATGCCACGCTGTGGGCTCAGATGGCATTGCTCACCAGGAGCAAGGTTTATACAGCCTGTGTGCAGGTTAGTACTCGCAACTGAAGAGATTTGCAGGGGGGAGCAACCCTAATCCGGGCACCCAGGGAGAGGCAGAGTTGTGCAAGGAGACAGCCTGCAGAAGGCTGAAGGAACACACAGTGTAACAAGTAAATGGAGAGAAGAAAGGTCTCCCGCAAACAGCCAGGAGGTGACAGGTCCCTGTAGGATGTATACTGGCCTCTTCCCCTGCACCTTAATTTTTCTGGGCCACTGACACTCTGGTCCTGGAGAACAAGGTCAGAAGAACAATGCTGAGAAATAAGCTGCTTAGAGAGCAGGCAGAAATATGCCAACCAGCTTGGGATCCTGCCTCCATCACGTGGTGAAAGCAAACCATGAGCATGTGTGCTGGTGCGTGCAGATCAAGGAGGCCTAGAAATCCCTTCTCCCAGCTCCTCCATTCTCAGCATCCAGCTGCAACCAGCACTTCCCATGCAGAGCCTCACCTCCTGCAGCCTCTCAATTTGGGTCCGGCACAACTCCAGGTCACTGTCTCCTGGAACCACGATGATCCCCAGTGGCACAGCTGCACAACAGGACACAAATGCAACTCAGGGAGCAGATTGTGCCTGATCCCCAACATCTCACACAGCTCAGCTGTGGGCACTGCTGGACTTGGGGAGTGCAGTTCCCACCCCTAGCTACTCAGGTGGTCACTCACAGGCTTCCTTGAGCTTTTCCTTGTCGTAGTGCAGTGCCTCATAGTCACGCATGCTGATTCGGCTCACCCGGATTCGCAGCCGCTCAGGTACTGGCTGCTGGCTGCATGCAGGGGGGAAGGAAAAGAGAAGGGGTCAGAAAGTGACAGCTCACTTTCTTCTTACCCACCCCACTCCTCCAATACAAGCAAGAGCACAGGCTGAAGTGGGGAGCTTGCCACCAGCAGCTTCTCCAACATCAGGGTCTGGCCACATTTCTGCAGCCTGATCCCTTCCCAGCCCCTCCTTGAGAGGATCAAAATGCTCATGGGAGTGACAGTGAGTCCTTTCCCTTCCCCATCCATCCCTTCTGCCTTGGGGAGGAGGTGACAGGCTGATCTGAGGAACCTACTCATTGAGCAGAGGCATGGAGTTGCGCCGCTTGGTCTTCTGCACCATGTTGGCTTGGTTGCGCAGGGAGATGTGGATGCAGGAAGCCGCCAGCTTGCAGGGCTCCCCGTCTACCTGCATGGGGATGGCCTTGGACGTGGTGAGAACCACCTGCCGGCACTGGCACAGCCGCTCCCCATGGCCACCCACCTGCAGAGCAGCCTGTGAAAGAATTCCAGAGTGAGAGCGGAGCACAGACTGAGAGGCAGATGGGAAGAACACCCACTAATGGCCAGGCTTTGGAAGTGAACTGAGTTCTCAGGGTTTCGGGCGATTCACAGAGACCAGTGCATGACAGCACCTTGCCTAAATCTCAGACACTGTCACATGCCAGCACCACAACTCCACGGGAGGGGAGCTGAGGAGCAGTGGGGCTCCCTGACCCCTGGGCAATGGGATCAGTCACCCTCCTGGTTGCTAGCTACCACCAGCAACAGCACCATCTCACCAGGGATGTCATGGTGAAGCCAATGACTTCAATGCAGCCGTCATCGTGGCGCTGTGGTTCAAAGTCGTGGTGCTCGCCGGGGTTGCCCCAGGGCATAGTGCCTGCACAGTACCTGTGAAGGGACAGTGAGTGTGAACAGGCACCCTTAAACTCACAGATCTGTTGGAAGGCAGTGAGGAGTCCAGCACACAAGGGGCTACTCACCTGGGGATGTTCAGGAAGACCAAGCACTGGGGTTTCAGGTCCTGGATCTTGGGGGTCAGGTCTGTCCCGTCGCACTGGAGACAACACAGGGGCATTCAGGCTGCTGGAACGAGGGGTTCTGTCCCACCCTACCCACTCCGCTCCTCATGGCCACTGACCTCCAGGCCAGAGGAAGCTGATGCCCCAAGGAACACCCTGAGGCACTCAGTGTGCTCAGAGGGGGCACTCCTCATCCCCAGTACAGTTTTTGCCCCCCTCCCTGGCCCAGAGCACTGATGCACACTCACAACCAACTTGACGTGCTTCGCTAAATCTTTGGAGCTCCCTGTGAGGAAGTCGGAGAAAGCTGTCTGCCAAGGCAAGAGACAAAGTTAGTGCCCAGATGTTCACTGAAGTGGGCAGCCAGAAAGCCTGCCATCCACCCTCAGACTTCAGCTGCTGAGAGGAGGAAAGACCCTCCCTATCAGCTGGCAGAAATTCTCTTCTCTCCCCCTCCCAAAACAACCCGATCTGTTCCTTTTGACATTTTGCTTACCAAAAACCTTGGGGCACCTCACAGCTTCAGTAACATGATCTCACTTTCCCCTGCTAGCCCAGTCCTGGCTTTAGGGAAGAACAGGCAAGGGGGGTTTCCTCTACTAAGACACTTGAGTCACAAGAGACAAATTCAGTCTCAAGCATAAAACAGACATTGTGTGACCCTGTTCAGAGACACCAGGAGAGACTGTATGGCCTCTGTTGCACAGATCCTAAGGTTCCCTTTGTGTTTAACTGTTCAGGGAGGAGGGGAGACAACTAGGAGAGATGTGAGGTCGTGCAGAGCAGCATTTGGCCTTTAGTACTGCCATCACCTGGATAGGGAGGTACACTGAGGGCCTGGGGACAGAAAAATAAACAAGACCCTGAGACACAAACTCTAGAAGGCATTGTTAGCCAGGGAGCTGTAACTGGCCCAAGGTTTAAAAAAAAAAGGAAAAAAGAAGACCAAAGTAGTGTGGGGACTGCATGGAGAGGCTTCCCGCTCCCCTGCAGGAGGGCCAGCCTGCCTTCCCACAGCTCTGGGGAGGTCCTGCCTGGCTGACTGTCCACGAGCCTGAGAATAGGAACAATAGTGGCAGGAGATCAAGGCAGCAACTGTACCACAGGCCAGAGAGTAAGCTGTACCACCAGCAGCATTTGCAGCCAAGCAGAGCTGCAACTCCCAGGGCTGCAGCCCTTCTCCAGCACCTCTCCAGCTTCAGGGGCAGGGCTCAGTTTGGGTGTATAAAGACCCCGGTAGCTCAGAGGAGTGGCTTCAGACTGTGAACAGAAGCTGGGGCCATGCCTGAGCTACAGCTGAATCTATGAGGGCATGCTCAGATACCCTCATGCACTCACCCCAGCATAGAACATTTTATTCCGAAACCGGCTGTTGAACTTCTCTGGATTGGCCTCTAGGGAAAGAAGAACAAAGTCCAGGTCATTGGCCTGCACGTGGAAATACTTCCCTTGCCTGCTCTCTCCAAACACGGCTCTCCAGGCAGCCTCAGCCAGGACACTCCCCAGCCCTCTTCCCTTGCAGGCACCCCTCTTCCCTCTTGACAGCTCCACTCACTCCCCTGATTTCACTTCTGTCCCTCTATCAATCCTCTCATCTGCTTTCCTGAGGAGCATCTTGCAAGGTGTCACCTCTGTGGCACCCCCTCATCACAGACCTTGCCCCAGCCCTGCAGCACCCTGCTGTCACCTACCTCGGGATTCGTGAAACTCCAGTGTCACCCGTGCATCAAAGCCAAGGCTAAAGTAGTTATTGAAGACATCCAAGGGGAGCTGAAATGGAACAGAAGAATAAGACTGGAAACCCTGTTGCTGGCAGGATGGGGCTGCCAATGTGTGGCCATGGCAAAGATGAGGTGAGGCTATAGGAAAGCCATGCACTGTGTTCATGAGATTGAGTGGGGACTCATCTTCCCTTCAGGACATCAGAGGTGACCAGCCTGAGGTGATGGACCATCCCTCTTCTGCTGCCCTCAGCTCAGTGGCCTCATGGCATTGACACAGGCCCCAGGGCAGGACAGGCAGTGTCCAGGAACAGGGACCATAGGGGACCATGCAGCATCCAGCCCACTCCCTGCTCAGCAGAGGTGCAGCAGATACTTCAGAGGAGCAGGGAACTAAGTCAGAGAGGAGATGACCCACCTTGTCAGCGGCTGCCTCATCCTTTTCCTCAGGGTTTGCATCAGGGTTTGGCTCCACATGGAGGTTCCAGCGATCGAGCTGCACAATGTTTCCATCTTCCACATGTGACAAGATCTTGGACAGAGGCTCATCTGTGTAACCCTGGTAAAGAGCAGGATCTGGTGAGTCTGCTGTCTGTCTCCCAGAGATGTCCCAGAGACAGTGGACTGTGGGCAGACATCCCAGAGCAAAGGATGTGGAAAAGACAGATTCTACTTGAATGCACAACAACTAAAAGGGGCTTTAAATTTAAAAACAATACATCTTCCTTCTAAAAATCTCCTGAAAGTATGAAATAATGATTGCTTTTGTCAATGTCCTAATATATTATAATCTAATTCAGAGTAATTCAAATGTCAGAAGAACAGTTAAGGTCCAAATGGCAGTTATCTGTTGGTCTGTTTTTAGAGAAAGTTGGTGCAAATCCCCATCGTGTGTCTAGAAGCAGAGTCAAAGCACTCAGGGCTACCTCTGGCAGCAATAAGCTCTTCTGCCCATCACTTACCCCACCCCAGTTCAATGTCCTTGCCAAATCGTTCCCAGTCCCCAAGGGCAGGATGGCCACAGGAGGAGGTGGGTTGAGGCGTAGCTGGTCCAGAATGGAGAGTATCCAGCCCACCTGCTCGAGCAGAGAGTGCAGAGAAACAGTTGGTTATTTCAGGGACCAGCAAGCAGGTGAAGGTGATATGGAGCCCTAGCTATGGTCACAGAAACAGAGACAGGTCCCCTTAGCAGCTGCTGAGGCTCTTTGTGTTCCTTGTTGCTCCAGGTGGGTGCTGCAGCAGATACTAGAAACCCCAGTGGGGACACTGCTCCCACAGTCACCACAAAAGCAAACACACCATGCAAACAGTGCACCCTGGAAAGGTGCATGAGGGAACCCACAGCATCTGGTGCTACCAGTCGCACCACAGATTTTGCCCCACTCTGGATTACAGTGAGGAAGGCTGCTGAAAGGGTACTGCAAGGTTTCATCAGGCATGAAGGGGCAGGGGGACTCACCGTGCCATCTCCCCCACACGCCAGGATTCGTAGGTTGTGGACCTTGCGGTACAGCTCCAGCCTGCAGGGAACACGGAGGGACGGGAGGAGAGGGCAGACACTGAGACTGCAGCCAGGCAAAGGTGTCACTGCAGGGGTCCCTGCCCTCACAGAGCCCTGGGGGAGGTGGCATTCACAAAGCTGTGCTTGTCTCCCTGTCACCTCAGCAGTGGGCAAGCCATGCAATTTTGTCTTCAACAGCTCTTGTGGAGGAAGAGTGGGGTGTTTGCAGTCACTGTACACGTGGATAAACTGAAATGCAGCAAACAAACCAGACTCATGTGGCACTGATGCAACATAAATTAGATTTGGGAATGTCACCTCCCAGCTCATCTCTTAGCCAGTAGCCTTAAGGTTAGACCATCTGTCTTGCAGAAAACACTGGAAGGTCAGGACTGGCCAGAACATATCCTAGAGAGGCCTCTCAAATCCTGAATTGTTTGAATGTCTCTTTGCACAAGGAAGCTACGGAGCATCAGGTCTCTGCCAGCTGCAGAATGAGCTCTGGGGAAAGGAAGGGTGAGGGAAGGGTGCTGCCCCCATCAGTACTCACGCCTCCTTGGGTCCACCCTGGCTGAGGTCAAAAACTTGCCGTGGGTTGAGATACCACATGAAGGACTGGATGATCTTGGCTCCCTAGGGGGGATAAGAAAGAATTCAGGAAAAAGGCAGTTCCCAGTGGAGAGAGGGAAGAAGGCATCTCTTTTTGGGGACATGCGAAGACAGTGGTGTTCTGGGGGACTTAGGCAGAGCCTGGGTTAGGTGGGAAGCACCAGGTAGCAAACTGACACCATGGAGGTTGCTGGCCTCTTCTGCAGCTGAGACATTATCAAAGCTATGCAGAGCTCTCAGCAGCCAAATGGCAACATCCTCAGAGAGCTGCCTCTCTGGTGAGATGTAGGACAAAGGAGGTGTAGGACAAGGCCATACCTGATTCCCACCACTCTTGGGGTTCACGAACACCAGCAAGGGTTTCATGAGAGGAGCTGGCATGGGCTTGATGACAAAGGGTTTCCACCTCCCTTCCTGCAAGAGATGCCACAAGTTCAACAACAAACCTGGTAAAATGTAAATTCCCACCTCCATCTGAGTGCTAACACCACGCAGATTAGGAGTTGGAGGAAGAAAACGTCCCAGCCACCCCATAAGCCTTATAGCTGGGATATACCCTGCCAGCAGGCATAACTCACCTCCCAGGCCTTTCTCATCTCTGTGACATCCTCTGAGATCTTCAGCCACCCCTAAGGCTCCTCCTTGCCCCAGCACCCTCCCTCCACCTCACTCTCCTTAACCTCAGCACAGACCTTGCAAAGCACCCTTGTTTCCCAGTCCTGTTCCTTGCTGCCCAGACCCTCTGCCCTTCCAACACAAGGTCCTGTTCCCTTATATCTTACCTCAGCACCCTTTTTGCTGGATTTCCGCTTGAATGATGTCCTCTTCTTCTTCTTACTGGATTTCATTGGGTTCTGGAGACAAAAGGAAGAAACGTGAACATTGTGTGAGGACCTGCTGGGCAAGCAGGAGTCAGGCAATAGCTCAGGAGCTGGTATGCCTTACCTGGGGCCGTCGGACCCGCAAAATCCAAGTGGGAGGAACAACGACAGCAGCATGAGCTCCCAGTGAGCAGGGCTCTTCGATGTGTTGCAGCATGAAACATGACACTTTGCTGTGATACTGGAGAAGCAGAGACAGAGAGAAAACTCAGCTGCTCCATTTGCTGGGGACAGCCACCTTCTCCCAGCTCCCCCATGCCATTGCTGTAGGAAATGACACAGGAGTTTTGTAATGGGAAGGCTTCCCTTGGGAGGCACTGAGGAGAAAGTTTATCAAAAGAGCTTCCAGACACCCCAGTAAGAAGAGCTGTAAGGGCAGGCTGCAGAGAATTAGGTAGGGGAGTCCCAACAGAAAGGAGGGGTCATTAGATGCAGAGCAGACTAGTAAGACATTCACTGGGGGCTTTGCTCACCGCTTGCTTGCACCAGGAACAGCTGATGGCTACAATCTCTTTACTGTGGAAGGCAAATTTCTGCTGGAAACCCTGCAGAGGGAAGGATAAGAGGCTTAGGGAATTCCCTGACAGCTTCCTATCATCCAACAGGACTTTCCCACGACTAGGAGAGACATAAACAAAGAGAACGTGCCTGCAGCTGGAGCCCTCTGGATACTTGTCAGATAGCCCCAACCACCACTAAAGTGCCTGTTGCCCAAATAAAATATGTCAGGAAGATGGTTGCCTCCGGGACTGATCGGCCCCAGGGGGAGAACTCTAAATGGGATGGACCTATGTAGTATTTCACTATGCAAAACAGGGCATGAGTCTTGGTTTTGCCGTAGGCTGCTCCTGCCTAGCAGGAATAGTGGGCTGTTATGCAGGAATTCTGCTTCCCAGCCCTGCTATTGTTCCTAGTGTGACCTTAGCTTTCCTTCAGGCTGAGAAAAAAACAAGATGCCTTCTCACCTTGCCACACTGCCGGCATTTCCCTTCCTGCCGTCTCCGGTGCACCCAGTGATGCCGGACAACTATAGGCTAAAGAGAAAAGAAAAAAAAAGAAAAAAAGTGTTAAAAGGATGAGTGTGTGCAAGAATGGAGAAACGGGCTTACAGGCCAGCCAGGACCTCTGCTACTGCAGCAAGCCCACTGTTCACATGCACCAGCAATAAACCTCTACGCAAAGCCAAAGAACTGAGGCCAACTTAAGGTGCTCGGAGAAGAGGGAATTAAGCAAAACAAAAACAAAAAAATAAAAAAATAAAACACACACACAAAAAAAAAAACAGGAAGGAAGCAAGGGAAACGGAAGACAGAATCACAGAGAGCAAACAGAAGAGTGGGTAAGCAGTAGTGTGGAATGCTAGTTTGGCAATAAGCCACATCTTAAGAGATGCTCTGCATCTCTTAATATCTCTGACTAGATGGCCACAGTAGAAGGTGAAAAAAGTGACAGTGGAAGGTATGAAAAAGCCCTGTGAGACAGTGTGTGTACAGCAAGATGACCAGAGTGCCTGCAGCCAAGCAGCTGCCTGACTAGCTCCTAATAACCATGTTCTTTGAGGAAAGAAGCAGCACCCACTACATTACAACGTGGAATAAAGGGGTCCAGCAGCACCACTGTGGAGCTCTTCCATTGCTACATGGAGTACTTGTGTCACACAGGGCAAGACTGAGTGATAAAGCAAGAAGTGAGCCCATACTGCCCCCTTCCAAACTGTGCAGACTCAGGAAACCACTGCCTGCTCTATTTGCTTGGGGACCAGCACAGGAGGGGCAAAAAACCCTCTCAGGAAACACTGCTTGCAGGTTCCCCCCCATGCAGATATAGGAGCTGTAGCACATGCAAACCAGCAGATGCTCTGCCTTTTGCTGCTTGCAATCTCATCTCTCCACACAACCAGTCTGTGCTGGTGCCTGGCAAAGAGAGATTCCTTTATTGCACCTCCTCTTTGGAGCCAGGAGGCATCACAATGCCAGCGCTTTGATGGACAACATGCCGCCAGCATGGGCTGGGAGCACGCTGGCAGCATCTGATCCCTTTGTCACCAAACTGGAAAGGTGACAAGGCAGACATGGGTACAGTTCAAGGCGCATCTCTCACCTCCCGTACGTTCCGGGATCCTGACTCCCTGAAGGAAGGTTTGCAGCGGAAATTTATCTGTGGATTGAACACATATGGGAGGAATCAGTAAAACCATCACCTGAAGGAAACCTACTGGAGTTTATTTTACTACAGCAGAGCCTCTGGAGATGTTCAGTGCTTGTGTACGAAACTCCCAACTTATCTCTCTCACTGAACAACATGGGGCCTGGGGTCCCAATCACACCATTAGTGCTCCTTTTGGTATTGTCTCCTCATAGGACCCCTCTTCACAACAACGCATTGCAGTTCCCAACCCCTGTATTACCCTATCCCAGAGACAGGGCTGGCCAGGAAGAGGCTGTTAGAGCTTTGCAAACCACAGAGAGGGGCTTAACAGGCTTTACTCACTTTCTCCAGCTGTTCTATGCACGGTGTATGCACTACGATCTTGCAGGCTGCACACTTACGCCTGGAGAGAGGTTTTTGCTGGAGGATGAGAAAAGGGGAGGAAAAACATGCATGTGAGCAGCAGGGTTCAGAGGCCAGCAAGCTCAATCTCCCCTCACACTGCCTTCATATTTTTCAGAGCACAGAACAACTCCTGTAGGAGTTACATACAACCTAGACAAGCAAGTGAAGGGATCTAAGCACGTGCCTAGAGCGGATGCTCTTGGTTCTGCAACACAGCAGGGAGGTGCCCACAATATGTTTGGGATCCAGCTCTGCTATACAGAGTCAGGAGACTGCAGGCCTGGGTCTCCAGTGCTCATTTTCCCCCACTATTGAAAGGTCTTTCCAGAGAATATGGGTTTGGATTCCTCCTCTAAGCGTGTGGGATCCCAACAACCTTTCCCTGGAACATTGTGTCACTTCTGGCTGGTTTGCAACCGCAAACCAAACATCAGCACTGGCAGAAATTGGGGATGCGGCACTCCGGCACACAGAAGTAGGAGGAACACATGGTCTCTTCCTCTTGCTAGCTCTCCAGGCCCCCCACGCTTCTTCTCCCAGCACCAGGCAGCAGCAGGGCCTTCATGGTCTCTCCACCGGGTGGCAGCACAGCCTGCATCTGCGGACCTTGCAAGGGACGCGGGTGACCCCAGGTGACTTACCAGCAGTTTTGCCATGCAGTTCTGTTCCCCAACGTAGCAGAAATCCCCAGAGACATTGGTCTCAAACCAGATGTGCTCCCCGTAGACTGCAGTCTCCTGAAAGGCACGGGACAACGTATTTCTGAGAGCACCCCCAGAGGAACATCCGATCCCTAAACTGCTTTGTGCTAGGGACAAGATAACTGGAATGAGGTGTGGGGGGAGGGAGAGGAAGCTAAATCCAGGGCGACAAGATGCACTGCACAACTGTGGCTAACATCCGGACAAAGGAAACCTCACAAAGCTGCTGCCACGACCCACCCACTAGCAATCAGAGATCCTCAGGAAACCAGCTCTCCCCCCTTTCAGATCCCGCAGCAAGGACCTACAGCCCAGCTGCAAAGTGCCCTGCACAGAAGCGCCGCTTCCACCACCCTGAGAGGAGCCACCTGGGGAAATTCACAACACGTGAACAGTTTCTGCTCTGTGACCCAAAGGTGCAGCTTAAAACCTGCCTGTCTTTGCCTGTGAAGGGGCAAGGGCTCCTGTTGCTCAGCCCCAGCCACCAGCAGACCTGCATGCCAGGAAGAGAAAAGCTGAAGTGCCGTATCTGTGCCATCCTCCCAGGGGACTGCCCGTGGCTGTGCAGCCTCTCCTCGCAGCGTCAAGGGGTGCTGCCAGCAGCACAGATGCTGGCACCAGCTGGTGGCAACGGCAGAGGCCATAAATGTGTCAAAGCCGAAGTCACCTGGGAAGCCTCAGCCTGGGAAGAGCCCGCTGCTTCCTGGCCACGAGCCCATCGCACGCAATGCCCAGTGCAACACAACACAACTTACAACATGCAACACCACTTACGCTCCAGTCCACGGTGCTGCGGATCTGCCTCTCCGACTCGCTCCTCAGGGCTAGCGTGGGGTTTGGCTGGGCTACCATGTGCTGGAGGCTGGACTTGGCAATAGCTTTCCTGGAAGACACGGGAGGGCCGCCTATTAGCTCAGGGGAGAAGGAATGCACGCCAAAGCCCTCAGAGAAGTCAAGTCCCTTGCAAAACACCCGGATTGCTGCACCACGATGCGGTGGAGCCTGAAGCAGCCTTCCCCGGGGCACAGAGCGCCCTGCCTGTCCCTCTCGCCCCTCCCAGCCTCCCTTCCCTCTCATCGCCTCCTGCACACCGCCATACATACAGCAGCCGGGGGCTCCAGCCATCAGGGCAGCAGGCGGGCTCCGGTCCCAAGCACTCGGGGAAGGCGGCTCCGGCTGCCCCCGCGCACTGCTGGGCCAGCAACCACGCGCGGCCGGGGGACAGCAGCCCGGGCCGCAGGGTGTCACTGGAGCGGCGACGCTGGCTGAGGCGGCGGTAGCGGCCCGGCAGGCCGTGGGGGACCCGGCCGCAGCCGCTGTCGGTGGGCAGGAGGTGGGAGGAGGCGCGGCGCAGGCAGCGGGGGCCCCGCGACAGCAGCCCGGCCTGCAGCGGCCGCAGCCGGGGCAGCATGGTCAGCCAGCTCTCCTCGGCCCACCGCCCGCTCCGCTGCGCCCTGCTGCTCGCCGCCTGGCTGCCGCCATCCTCCAGAGGCCAGGAGCTGGAGGTGTTGGCGCAGGGCGCCCCATCGCCCTCCTCTCCATCAGGGAGGAGACCGGCCAGCAGCATGGGGTGGCTCAGAAGTTGGGCATCGATGGCTGGTGGCCGGCCGCCAGGGCGCTGCTGCACGGCGAAGCGGGGGCTGAGGCAGGGCGGCGTGGTGCTGGAGCGGCGGCGGGGGCTGCCACGGCGGGGCAGGGGCAGGCAGGAGAGGGGCAGCGGCAGGGCGCTGGAGCCGCGGCGGCGCTGGGCCAGCGAGGCGGAGGGCAGCCCGGCCTGGGAGCGGCGGCGGGCCTTGCTGGTGGGCACGGCCACCACACCGGCATGCCGCGGCCCCAGTGGGCCCTTCCTCCCGAAATGCCTCTTAAAAAAGGTTTCCATCGCGGCCGGGTGGTGGCTGTTGACACAGAAACCAGGAGTTAAATAGGCTCCCCGCGGATCTGCGGGGCATGGCGGGGACAGAGGGCAGGAGCAGGGACACAGCGGAGAGAGCTGGGTGCTGCGATGCGTGGCGGGGCTCAGACCAGCACCTGCTAAAGCCACCGCGAGCAGCTGGGCCACGGGGCTCTCCCTCGCCTCGAGCTCAGAACCAAAGCTCGTTTCAATGTAGTTTCTACAACTATTTTCACAACTTAGCTCAGGGAAAGAGTCTCAGAAACACACGCTGGAGCACTATAAGGACAAGCTCCTGCCCTGCTGCCCGGAGGACAACAGCCCCAGGACCTCTCAAGCAAGGTCAGCCCTGGTCACTGCCCCTCTGCTTTCTGCTCCCCTGGTGCTGGCACTCTTGATGTCCCAGTTGTAAGCACTCGGCACAAGCAGCAGCCCCGCAGAATTTGTGGCAAATGAAAACTAAGCACAAAAGCAGGAAAACAGTCAGGCAAGTCAAAGTGGGGCAGGCACATTTGGTGGAGTCTGGCTGAGAGAGCTGGAGCAGAGGAAAGCTAGGAAAAACAGCCTAGCTGTCCTACTCAAAGCTTCCCTCTCGCTTTGGAAAGAGCTTTAACAGGTCTCTTGACCTTTCCCTGCCCAGCCCTCCAAGCTTGACATCTTGCCAGGACGTGGCAGCTGTCCGTGAAAAGCACCGGGCCACAGATGGAAGCTGCTGCAGCGCTCTCAGCTTGGCATGCAAATGTTTGAGTGGGAGAGGCTGGCTGACGAGCACCAGCACTCCTGTCCTCCACAGCTAGTGCTTCTCTTCCAGCTCTCCAGACACTGCTTGTCTTCAGCCTCTAAACAGAGAGGATTTATTGGAGGGCAACGCAAAAAACTCTGGCACCTGCAGCTTGGTAGAACCAAACTTCTGGATCATCAATTGCTACATAGGCAGGAGACTCAGGATTATGCAGGCATACACAAGCTGCCACCCCCACAACTCTCAACAACTTCTGTGCTGAAAAGGCTGCTCCTCTACCCTTCACGAGGGCATAGCATGTCAACCACCACTGCGCTAGGATTAGCATCTGCTGCGCTCACATCTTTCTTCCTCCCTAGTCACGCTCTTTTAGGCGCTCGCTTGTAGGTCAGCAATGCTTGAAGACTGTCAGAACACCATGATCCAAACCCAATACCCTGAGATCCATGCAAAACGGCATTTTTTTTTCAGACAGAACCTTCCCTTTTTGGTATATGCACATAAAATGGTACATACATGCTATTTTCTGGAGCTTTTGCTCAGTGCTTGTACCGCAAGCAGGAGGCACATTGGACAATAGCTCTATTTCTTTGAGAGGAGTCTAAAGCAGAGTTTGTATTTCTGTAGAAGGCAAGGCTTCCCCCAGCCTGGTTATGCAAGGGAGCTTGCTCTTTAGTTTCTAGTCTCATTGCCATGTCTGTACTCAACAATAGCAGACAAGGAGGGAAATGAGTACAGTGGTGCTCTCCAGAGGAATCTGCAGTTCAGAGAGCAGCATCAGAGGAGCTAAAGCCTTGCTGAACTGAAAGCAAAACCAAAGTGCAATCTCCTCGGAAGGATTTCTCAAGTTCCATCACAGCGAGCAATGTGGGTATCTCCCTCAGCTGAGGGACAGTGCAGCAAATTGCATCATCACCAACAGGTGTTAAAATTGTCTGAAGAAATGAAACATGTTAAAAAAAACACCAGAGAGAACTGCCTGGGTATGGCAAGCTGAAGCAAACTCTTCCTGACTGGTTTAAGTTGCTGGGGGAGATGTAATTGTCCAACTCCATCCCAAACGAGCTGAAGGGATGCTCTCTTCTGCCCCAGATATCCCACTGACATGAAGCTGGTGCAGTGCTTGCTGAGCTGCTGCTACGAGCAGGAAGATCTCTCAACACAGCTTCCTTCCTTTTCGCACCACAGTCGCATGAGGAAACTTGCTAGAACAACCTTGGCTTGACATTTAAGCTTGGTTACTAGCTGATTACAGCTCTTTTTATCTTCAGAGCTGTCAGAAAGTGGCACATGGGCTCACGCTCCAGCCACCAGTGGTGAAGGTTATTGCTGGGCAGTCATCTGACAGCCCACACCAGCACCATGCGGCAGCTCAGATCCGATGGTGAAGATATCACCTTCGCTTGCGACTGGCTTCCAGCCTGAGGCCCGAACGGTGTATCGCACATGTCGAGAGCTGCTGCTGGCAGTGCAGGTGGACTGACCGCACGGGGTGCCCAGGATTGATGTGCACAGCTAAGCAGCGTGCAGAGCAGCTGGAGAACCGTGACCTAGCTAGAGAGGAGCCTCAGGAGAACTGAGCCCTGGAAGCTCCTGGCCTAACACTACCAACATTTCTGTGATCTCCAGGCTTCTCTTGGTGCTTGCTGCAGCTCTACAGGCTGCATCACTGGGCTGTTAGGTAAGGGGGCAGGATGGAGGCAGCCTGGCATTTGCAGGGTGGGAGGGGAAGGAAATACTGCTGCATGCACTAGGATATCAGTGCCACTTACAAGCAGCTTTTATCATTTCAATCTCCTTCTGTGAATAAGGAAGGAGAGATCAGCTCTGGCCTGCTCATGATCTGTAATCGGCACTTTGGGGAGTTTTTTTTTCTAATCAGACCTCTCAGAGCTCCTCAGCCTCCCACGCTCCTGGCTGGCATTGGTGGCAGAGATGTTGCTGAAGCAGGAACATATCCCAGGGTGTGTGCTGCCCTCAAGAGCTGAGGGAGGAGGAAGTTGCTGCAGTACCCTCCCTGGGCACTCAGAGAAAGCTGCAACCTCGTAATCTAAGGACAGAACTAACTTTGGTGGCAGGATATAAATGCCCCTGGAAAGCCAAGCAGGAATGGAAGAGGAAGAACTTACATCTTGTAACTTCACTGGACACAGAGGTAGTGGATCAGCTGACCCCGATCACCCAGCAGCCATCCCTCCTGTGGTGGTGGTAGCTACAAAACCCAACATGCTGACTCCTGCACCCAAACATGCAATATCCCTCAAGGTCCAGGCTCTGCCTATATCATGGAGAGCTTCTTGATGTTCAGGTCCTTTACTTTGTTTTGCTCCAGCAGCCTCAAGTAAACCCCTAGGTACGATGTTGACCATGCCCGTGTCCTTAGACACAGAGTGATGCTGTGCACCACATCTGCTTGGTCCTTTCTGTGTTATCATTCCTTCTGTCCCTCCAACAGTCTGGCATCCTCCTGACAGTGCCCAGAAGCAAGTGAGATGCCAGGCTGCCTTTCCATGCTGCCAGCCATGGCAGCCCTCTCCTTGCACCAAACGTGGCAGAAGGCCCCCACTTAGGACACTCCTGGCTGAATGACCAACAAGCCTTGAGATCTAGAGAAGTCTGGACTTGAAAAACACCATCAGCTCCTCCAGACCTTTCAGCAAGCCTCTACTTAGTCGGCTGGAAAGCATTTTTTCCAACCACTGGGCTACAGTGAGGGAAATGAGCCCAAGTCTCACCCTGCTCCATGACAAGAGCCCGTCCTGGCTGAGTCTCTGAAGCAAGGCTTGCTGCAGCTGCTGGGCTGGTGCTGCGGCACCAGGGCCAGCAGCATGCAAACGAGAGCCCACTGCAGTTTACAGGCTGCCTTCCCCAGGCCAGGACAGTTGACTTGCACAGCTCAACCACAGGGAAGACGTATTATTAATAGCCATCCATGTGCGACACCGAGATCTCCTGGGCTTCTGTCTCTGTCTCCTCCCTGTCAAGACACTGGAGCGACCAAAGGACAAAAGCCTGGGAGCCCACCCAGGGAGCTGCTGCTGTCCCTGTCCTGCTGACACACTGCAGCTTGCCTTCAGCCTCGGTTCCAGTCGTCAGCTCGCACTCCCCCGTCCTTTCAGCCTTCCCATGTACCCTGCTGTCCCCATGCTGCCTCTGCCGAGACCCTGTCCCCTTGTCCCTGCTCCCAAACATCAGCTGCTGGCCTCTCCTCTCCCTTGGGCTCCCCAGCCCTCCCTGAGGCACTGGGAAGCGTGACCTGCGTGGATAAGCCTGCTGAGAAAGGTGCCCGTGCAGGATGGGGAAGGGAGCATGCTGGTCAAGATGTGGTACAGCCCTCAGGGCTTTGGTTGCAGCGAGGCGAGCGAGTTCCCAAACTCTGCGCAGTTTGTTTCTGCCCAAAATTTCCACTCCAGCTGTAATCTGTCCTACATCGCACAAATCAGGCAGAGGCAGAAGCTGCTCAAGGGGGCAAGGCCGTGAGAACAAGGGCCTCAGGGGCCGAAAGGTCTGAGAATAATCCGCGCTGAGCTCTCAGCCAGCCCTGAAGCGAGGGGCAGTCATCTCCCCACCAGCGCCAGAGCAGGACAGCAGCAGCGAGCGCCTGCGGGCTGCACAAGCCTGCAGCAGTCATTGCGGCGGGGACTGCAGCGCCTGCCTCCCGTGTACAGCTCTCATTTACCGGCACCGCCAGCCTGCCTCCCTCCCATTCAGCGCCACAGCTGATGTGTGAGTGAGCAGTGCTGCACGCCCGGGCACGGCTCGTGGGACTGAGGCAGCCAGAAATACCTCCAGAACAGCGGCAGGAAGGCTCCGTCCAAGCCATGAGCCTTTCAAAGTGCTGTGAAGGGTGAACTATGGGCCTTCTATTTTCAGATTTACTCACCTCATGTAATGCCACAAGTGCCACCGCCTATACACAGCACCTCACTCGCAGCCCCCTGAGCTGCAAGACCACAGCAGGCCTGTGGCCGAGGACACCCTGAGTTGTGCTGTCACCCTCACGCTGCAGAGGAGGAGAGTACTGCCACAGCCTTAGGGTTGCCCCTCCAGGCAGCACAATGCTGGTTTGGCCCTTGTAGGGCACTCAGAGGGGAGTCTCGAGGTCTACTGCCCGGGCTACCCAAGCATGAACTGAGAGCAGGCCACCCCAGGCAACACGCGAGGGCTTTGCTAACTCACTCAGAAACCTGTCAGTGTCACTGGGCACGTTGGTTGGCCAAAACAAAGGTCCCGGGGCTGCTCTGACTCACAAGGGACAGGCAGCTACACCAGCTTGGCCTCTCTGTGCTGTAAAGCTTGCATGTGCCGTGCAGACCATGACGCCCTGCAGCCAGGTCCGCACACAGATCAGATGAGAGCACCAGGTTGCAGACCTAGCACAGAGGCCGCCAATCACCCACCCCGAGCACGTAGCCTAGCAAAAGCAAAACGTGCAGCCCCCTGCTCCCACACTACAAGCCTCTGCTCCGTGACCTTGCAGCAGTGCCAGCGCAGGGACCTGCTCTAAACACCCACAAGGTCTGGCACCGAAAGGTAACGGGATCCCTGTGGAAGATGGCTAGATGGAAAACCCACCCACACGCTTCATTTCAGGAGACTGGAATTTTGTGGGACAGCCCAGATAGCCCAGCTGGCAGCGAGGGCTCAATGAAAGGGCACCAGGTCAGCGCCCCTCCTGACTGCTGCTGCCTCGGGCAGATTACCACGCAGTACACATAAGGACGAGACCAGGCCTTGCAGACAGCCACCACTGATTTTAATCCCACACCATTTTTAGCCTTTTGAGCAGCTCCATCAGGAGCCGGGGATGCCAACCCGCTGATTTCTGCCACCATCAAGCTCAGCAAGTGGCTTAAAGCAGGACCCTCGGTGCTTCCCTCTGGCCCTGTCAACAGGAAGAGGACACTTGTCTGTCAGACCCCACTAGTTCCCATCGTGTCTCATCACACACCAACACGTTTCCCAAATGCTAGAAGGAAAAAAGTCACTGAACAGCCCCTTCCTGCATGCCCCTCCTATAGCAGTCCTCAGCACGCACCCCACCCCCCCCCCCCCCCAGTCCCAGCATGTGCTGTGCTTGTCCACCAGCACCTCGCTTCACTGTGTCACGGGAGCCCAATTTTGGCTACGAGATAAGCGTCTGTGTGCACTGAGCCTGCTTTATCTCGTGTCCCCGTTGGCTCTCCCGCACAGGGCAGGCTCTCGGAGATCACAGCTGCCTCGCATGGGGCGGCTGCAAGGAGACGCTGCGGCTTTGCAATTTCTCATAGGACGCTTGTCCAAGGGGCAAAGCAGCGTTGAAGGAACTACCTAAGCCCACACAACGATTTGAACACAGTCCCCACAGCTTGGCCGGGCCTTGACCAAAATAAGGCAAAAGGGACCGGCTGTCCCACCTCCTGCCTGGCCCTTCATGAGAAAATGTTCTCAAGGTGGGGCTTGCTGGGAAGAGCAGGGTCTGGGAGCAGAAGGGCCTCATGCTTTTTTTGCAGTTCTTGGCATAATCCCACCTCCATCCTGCCTCTCTGCAAGCTCTGGTCCCACTGCCCCTTCGCTGCCTTCTCAGCGCAAACGGGGCCAACCTCAAGCCCCTCTGGTGTGACACACAACCAACCCTTCAGGGCAGGGGGTGACACAGCCCTCACCTTCCTTGCTCCTCCAGTCCCAAACCCCAGCCAGCACCCCAAGGCTCGCAGCACTGGGAGGGTTTCACAGCACGGTGCTCAGCACTGCTCCTGCGTGGTCCCACTGCCATATGCAGCGTGCCTTGGGCTTGATTTAAGGCATGCCTGCCAGGCTAGCTCAGCCCCTCCACCTATGCTTCATTGAGTCAATAGTTTGCCAGCCCTAAGGCTCAGAGTAATGTTCCCATTACAACAATGTGATTTCCTTCCCAAAATCCACGGAAGATGGAGTTTTGTCTTAATTTAAACTAAAGCTGTCTCCTTGGAGGCTCCTGGGCAGAGTCTGCGCATTCATATCCCTTGACAACTTTCCACCATCATAACATTACGAAGTTTATTTGCCACTACACTAAATAACCTGCCTCCTGGTTATCAAGAAATTGGACAGCGCTGATTTATACAA
Source organism: Oxyura jamaicensis (assembly GCF_011077185.1). NCBI lineage: Eukaryota > Metazoa > Chordata > Aves > Anseriformes > Anatidae > Oxyura > Oxyura jamaicensis. Next base: position 30,722,553 of record NC_048897.1, read on the forward strand.
GCCACTGCTGCGTTTGTTTGCTGTGCCAAGAGCCAAGCATCTGGACCGGCAGCCTGGGACAGCGAATCATCCACGACAAAAATGCAGAGGGTGAGCAAACAACATCAGCACACAGGGGCCAGGCGAGAGCAGGGGATGGGGCAGCAGCAGTCCGTGCAGTTTCTATTTTGGTCGCATCAGCATCACCCGCGACCCAGGCTGGGACGGATGTTAAAGAGTTCCTTATCTTCCAAAGCTCCCTTTGGAGAGCAGCGAAGCAGCGGTGGGTCAGCCAGGCTGGCCCTGGCAGTTTTGGGAGCCCAGTCTTTGCTTCCTGCAGCAGCTGCCCGCTGTCCCCCCCCAGAGCTGATCCCCTCCTTTGGTATACGCAGCTCTGTGCCTCACGTAGAGGAGGGACCCGAGGGAGATGCTATTTAAAGGGAGGCCAGTCCCGCGGTCCAGCTGTCTGAGCCCGGCTCCCCAGCATGTGGGAAGCTGGGGGAAACTCCCCAGCGCGGAGCCAGCCTGGGCAGGGGATCACGGCAGCATCCCGTGGGAAGAGAGAGGGAAAAAAAACACAGAGAAAAAGCTCCAGTGTGAGGGATGCAGAGCTCAGGCAGCGATGGCCAGGGCTAGGGGGCCGCACAGACCTAGGGGAGCCTCAAGCCCTCAGCTACAGGCACAGAAACGGGCAGGACACCAGCCTGCAGCAGGGAGCAGAAGGGCATCCTACCACCCCCAGCAAAAGCAGCGGGTGCCACCAGCACCAGGGGAGATGCCAGGAACCCAGAAGGCTGCTCTGTCTGCCCCAAAACTATTCTGGGACAAGGCGGCTTGCACAGGCTGTCCCCTACACCCCTCTGCACAACACGGGTTTCCCCCTGCTCTTCCCCTCTGCCCTCAAGGTGCCCCACAGGCTGGCAGGACACAGCCCGTGCCTACCAGCAAGCAGAGCTAGTGGCTGGAAACCCACCTCTGGCAGGGGAAGCAGCAGCCAAGTGCGGCAAAGTGCCACAGGGGCTGGGTTTCCCAGAGCCCCCAATGCCAGCCCTAGGGACCGCCTGTAGCCCATGGGACGGCTGCAGCTTGCTCCAGCCTCCTGGAGCCAGCACGGCTGAGGGTTTTGGAGGTGACTCGGGGGTCTGCTCCCCCCGACCCTACCCGGCGTGGTGGGACACGGCACCTGCTCAGACCAAACCCACCAGCTACGGGCTCCATCCCCTGGTCCCCTCCCTTCCCCCACCAAGCACAAATGAAAGCAGGAAAACACAGGGACAAGGAGGAGGAGAGGAAAGAAGGGCAGAGCGCGGGGAAAAGCCTCTGTGACCTGATCCGGAACGGAGCTGAGGTCCCTGCAGGTGATGAGCGGGCGGCAGCAGCCGAGGAGCAGCGGCGGGCCAGCCCTCTGCGACCAAGTCCTAGTTTGGCGAGTGAGCGCTCCGCTGCTCCCTCCGCCTCCTCCCTGCGCTGCAAACCCTGACAGCGCTCGTTAAAATAACCAACTGCACTTCCTCTGCGAGCAGCCCCAGGCAGGCTTGCCCCGAGAGAGAGAGACACACACGCAGAAGGGGCCCAGAAAGAGACGGGGACTCCTAGCACCAAGCCACTCATCCCCTTGGTGCCTGCAGATGGCCCAAAGCGGCTCCCCCCTGGGAAGCATCCCATGTCCCAAATCCATGCACCCCGCTCTCAGTCAGTGCACAAGGACCAAGCCTGATGATGTGTGTTAATAACCTCCCCCCCAGCCCGCTCACGGTGCAGGGAGACACGTTGTGCCTACACCAATGTGCGAGGAGCTGCCTGGCCTCTGCGAAAGGACCATGTCTCGGTACCCAGGTCTGGGCCCCCACGCAGCACCAGCCCCGGTTTGATCCTGCGGAGCACACTGTGCCAGGTGGGTGCCGGAGCAGCGTGCTCCCCTCAGGCACAAGCACCTGAAGGTGACACGGCAAGGTGACGTCTCCTCAGCCTTTCACAACCAAACTACTTCTGCAAACACGGGATGCAACTGCTTCCCTCGAAGCAGCGAGGGGAGGATCACGGGATGGGCAATTCTCTCCCACCTCCTTGGGCCACTGTTAAAAATAAAGGGTTTTGCACAGCCCAAGGAGCAGGCGGCCTTCAGGAGCGTGTTACCTCCCCTTGCTGTAGCAAGGGGCCCGGGTGCAGGGACTGCACCGACAGCTGCCTCGCTCCGAGATGCCCCAAGGAAGGAGTCACCAGTCTCACCAGCCGTGGCCGGTGCAGAAGCGAGCGCTGGTGACCAGATCGGGCAGACAAAGGCGGCCGCGGTGAGTCACCACAGAGCCCTGCAGCTGGGACCTCATCCCTTCACACCCGGCCTCCTCCCGGCTGCTCGCTCCCCCTGCGTACGTCACGGCTAAAATTAGAGCCGGAGCTCTTTCTGTGCGCCTGTGTGCGAGCGTGCGTGCGCTTGGACCGTGCCCGGCGCTCCTCGGGGAGCGCAGAGAGAAGACGGTGAAACGATAACAACAAAACGTCAACGGAGTGTGCTGCCAGAGCAGCAGAGGCAGGCAGGGCCGGCTGCCTTCCCGCGGCAGCACTGCCGATGGCTATCTGAAAAGCCATTCACAGGAAACCATAAACCAGAGGGGAGCCAGGCCCCATGGCTGAGCCACCACCACCGCGCTGGCACGCAGGTGGACCGGGAGACCTCTGCAAGGCGGCGGGAGAGGACTTGCGGGCAAACCACATCCCTGCGGGCGGGCTGTTTGGGCTCTGCTCTCAGGCTGCTGGCAGGGAAGGCAGCTGGAGACATCGGGGCAGGTGGCAGGAAGCATCTGCGTGCCGAGCCCTGGCTCTGCCCTCTCCCCGCTCAAATCCGGCAGACGATGCAGGCCGGCGTGCTCTGCCCTCTCCTCGCACCAGGCCGCTTCCTTCCTCCTCCCTCCCCACAGCCAGCAGCTCCAGCTCTGCCCGCACACCCCGCAGGGACAGGGACGGCTGCCACCAGCGCGTCCCTGTGTCCTGGCAGCCCCAGTGGCTGTGATGCAGGCTGAGACCCCCAGCTGAGGGAGATTAGGGTCCTGAGGGGCCCTGGGAGCAGAGTCCTGAGCTATCCTGTTCAGATCTGCCCGCTGAGACTGGCAGAGTGTTTTTGTGGTGTATTTATCACAGAGGAAATACAAACGGTGATACGGCTAGTTGTCCATCCAGCACAGACACACACCGATCCCCACACAGCCCCGAGGCCAGCTTCCAGTGGGATAAGGGACCCCAACCCAGCCATTGCCTGTGCCTGGGGGAAAGGAGCAGGGCCCGAAACCAGGGGCAGGGCTCAGCACCTCTGAGAAATCAGGTCCCCGCATGGGGCCTGAGCCTGGGGCAGGAAAGGCACCTACTGCTTCTGCATCCCCAGCCGTCACCATGAGCCCATGACTAAGCTGCGACTCACACCCCAAAGGGTGCTTGTTGGCTTAACTGTGACCTTGTCGCTGGTATCACATCCAATCTCTGGTGTCTCTTTTTCACCTTGTGGCAGCGAGTTACACTTTCTTTTTCTTCCCCTCTCATGTACATATTGAAGTGACTCTAAAAAGAGTCACTGCTAAACCAATCACTTCTCGATTTTGCTAAAGGTCAGCTTGTCCCCGTTACAAATGGAAGGGCACGAAGAGAAGTTGACTTTTTTCCTCCGCACTTTTTGCTCTGATTGCCTTTCGCCTATCTGCCCTCATGTGCTTCCTTTTCCACTGTTCCCTCCCCCCCGTCCCCTGGTCTGCCACTTGCTGCACTCTGGCGGGCCCTTGCCCTGCGCTCTGCTTTGCAGAGCAGATCCTGGGTGAAGAGGCGCTGCTGGGTCAGAGCAGATTGCCCTTTTGGACACGGGCTAATGCTTGACCTCAGGCTGGCAGGGCAGGGCTGCCTCACTCTGCTCACCCTTTCTGCTCCTCGTGCGCTCCAGCACTGACCTTAACCCTAGGAGAAGGGAGGCACTGCGTGGGCTGCACAAGAGGTGCTCTGACAGCTCCCTTGTACAAAGGGGGAGAGAAAAACCATCAGAAGCAAGGAGACCAGGCCCGCAGAAGGGCCATCCCATGGCACCCAGTCCAAGGAAGCCCCAAGGAAAGTGCTGGCACTGTCCGAGGAGCTCTTCACTCCCCGGCATCCCTCCAGCGTGCAGCACAGAAGAGCGACCATGCCCTCTGCTGTTCAACTCGCAGCACTCTGGGCCTCTCCAAACCCCATCCGCCTCCAGCGAGCAGAGGTAACCGACAAGCACGGTGGTGTTACCCGCAGCATCTCCACCCACAGGGCTCCCAGGCGGCAGCAAGGCACGAGACTTCCGTATCTGTAAGGTCTGGTGAGCTGGAGACCACTGCGATCAGAGATAGCACGCTGGGTGACGAGCAGGAAACCCGGAGAGGTCCAGGACATTGTGTGGGGGGTGATACCCCATGGAGCCGTGTAACACAAGGCAGGAAGCAGGGCAGCCAAGGCCTTACTGGGCTGATGTGCTGCTCCACAAGGGCTCTGGTGTAAGGAGCCCAGGATCAAGACCTGCCCCTATCTCCACACCTCCTTGGGAACACTCCTGAGCCCCCAGCACCACTGTTAGTCTAGGTGTTAGCTCCCACACAGTAACTACACCCCTGCAGTCATGATTACCTCCAGGTCCTGGTTTCCTACCACGGCTGGCATGCTCAGCCCAACTGAACATCAGGCTGCTTCACCCGTTTGGCTAAACCACCCTCCTTGTGCTGCCATTTCAGGTCTTTAAAGTGCTCGGCTTGCACAGGGCCTGGGTGCTACAGCCCTCATGCCCATGCCAGCCAGGCCATGGAGAAGGAAGCCCTTGGCATGCCTTCAACCCAAACACCAGCAGGACGGGGCCGCCACGTTAGCAGAGGGAAGTCTGGCAGCCAGCTGCCCTCTAGCACAAGGTTAGTGACACACGCAGCAGGCAGCAGCCTGGTTTTTGGTGGCCTTGGTTAGTGCAGACACAAGAGGGTGACGCGGGGTGAGACGTGGGTGGGAGGGAGGAGAGCTCTCGAGCAGCAACGTCGGAGCAGCTGCTGGAACTGCGCAGCCTGCGCAAGCCAACAAAAATACCACATACTTATACACCGCCGGCCGGTGCTTTATCCTCCTGGATCCCCGTCTCCAGGGCAGCCAGCCCGGCCGATAAGGGAAGACACCTTTGTGGGGCAGGTGGATTCTAGGGACACAAAGAGAGTGGTCAGCAAGCCCTCCCCATAAACGCCTCCGGCCACCCGGCACACAGCACCGTTCTCCCCCGCCACAACTTTGCTGCCCCGGCACCATCCATCCTCCTCCCTGCACACTGTCCCCACAGCCTCGGGGTATGCAGCCGAGGTGGCAGCACCTTGTGTCACCTCCCCAGCTGCCAGCCACAGAGATCTTTTAGGCACTGTACCTCGGGAGACCTTGCAGTCAGGCAGCAAACACCAAGCACCATGCTCCGGCTGCTGGGACGCAAAAATCCAGCCCAGTTCAGAGTCACCTCAACCCCAGGGCCAAAACAAACACGGCGAGAGCCACCCACAGCCTGCTGCCAAAGAACCGCCGCTCACACCGGGAGGGCTGGAGGTGCTTCCCTCCCTCCTCTTCCTCCTCCTCTTCTCCAGCCGCCGCACCAGCCCGGCTCCTGGCAGCCTTTGCCTCGACTGCCAGGCCCGGGCATGGATTTGGATTTCAGATGAATTATGAAGGCACCCAACGAACCTCACATGAAGGAGCATTGTTTGAACAGGGCAGGGCTGCTTGCCTGCTCTGAAACCTGCGGCCCCTGCGTGCAGCTGACGAGCCCTGCCAGGGGGGACAGGAGGTGCTGGGAGCAGCACAGGGAGCCCTGAGCTGCCACCAGCCAGGGGCCAAGCAGTTTGTGAGCCAACACGGAGAGGCAGGACTTTCTTCAGGCCCCTCCAACCCCTTCTGCCACCACCTCTGCTTCCTCTGACATCCAGGTGATGGCAAAACTGGCCGGTGGGTGATGTGAAGAGCCAGGGGTCCCATGCTGGTGGTCTCTGACGGGGCACCTCCTGTCCCTGCCGGCTCTGTGTCCCCCTTCCCCTCCCTGAGGAGCTGCTGAGCAGGGCCAGACGTGCACACAACCACAGCGGCGGTGGCTGCAGAGCTCTGCCTGGCCTGACGGCTCTGATCTCGGTCGTGTGGTGCACCCTCTGCAGCCAAATTTGAAACAGCCACAGCTTTAAGGAGGTCAGAGCGGTGTGTGCCTTCAGCAAGACACACTCCTCAGCGGACAGCCCTCAGAAATCCTCCCTCACTGAATCCATCACTGAAGGGACCCCTATTCCCCACACAGAGCCCAGCCTCCCCACCTCGCCTCCCCCAGGCTGTCCCCTATGCCAGCGGCCGCCCCATCCCCATCCCACGGGATGGCTCCAGCTCCTCTGCACCACAGCAGGCACACACAGGGACCCCGCCAGCAGATCTGCTGCTTAATCTCCCATCTGCCAGCCTCTAACGGGCACGAAATCCCTGCGGAAAATACCCCCACCATACTTCAGCTGCCCGCAGGCAGCGCTCCCCACCCCACGCGATGCTCCCTTGCGTGGTGACCTCGGGTTTTTTGCGGTAAGAGGCTTAGTGCTGAATCTGAGCGGCTCCCGGCCGGGGCCAGGGACAGCAAGGCAGGACGAGATAGGGATAATCTGGTGGAGGGGAACTTTCACATCGAGGGGCCGGCACATGGATGCTGCACGGCCCCTGCTGCCTCTCTACAAGGCCGGGCTGGCTGCAGGCTGTGCCTGGAGCTCAGCCCCTGTCAGGTTTGGATGCTCCTGCCCCATGATTTTCAATCATCACCATGCCTTTGAGCCCTGCCTGGACTGCAGGTGGGAGCCCAGGGGCTGGGCAGCAGGCAGGGAGGAGGCTCCCTGCGGACTCTGCCCCAGACCCACACCTGGGCTGCCAGCGACAAGCGAGAGACGGGCCGCACCAGCGCCCACGTTTCCTGTGGGAGCCGAGCTGCGCCAAAACGAGGGGAAAACCCTTTGCAACGAGCCTTTTTGTTAGCTTCTCTGACTTCCTGGGACAGAAAACCAGTGGGTCCACGTGACTTTCTGCAAAGCCACAGCGTATTTTGGAGCCTGAGACTGCTCCTGCCCCACAGAGCTGCAGCTAGCAAGCACGGGGAGGGAGACGGGGCGAGGTGAACAGCCAGGTGCCGTTCCCCCACCCAGTGCCATGTACCTGCCCTGTCCCCTGCTACTGCCGGTCCCTGCCAGCTCAGGGGGGCTCCTCAGGGACCAGAGGTGCTCAGCTCAGCTCCACAGGCCCTGGATCACTGGGGAAAGCCGTGAGATGGACAAAGCTGGGGTGGGTTGTTCCCAGGCACAGAGGTAGAAACTGAAACCAGCAGCCCAGCCCAGACAGCACGACCTGCCCGGCAGGCAGGAGGCCCGTCACTGTCTGGGACACCAGAAGACATCCTCTGAGTGAGCAGGAAACACCCGTCCCCTGTGCGATGAGGACAGGGCGGGCTGCTCACTACAAAGTTATCCCCTCCAGGTACCAAGGCCTGAATCGTGGGCTGGAGGAGAGCAAGGCTGGGTGCACCACGGGCCTGGTGCAGGACAGAGGGCTCCGTGCCCCCTACGCAGCTCGCCTGGCCAGCACGGCCTCATTGAGTGCCCTGGTGGAGTTTCACCACCTGCCTAACGCCCTGACATGGAGGAGAGAAAAGCCTCTTGTTCCCAGCTCCCAGAGACAGACTGCAGCTGCTGCCATGCCTGCAAGTTTCGACAGAAACATGAGGAAAGGGCACTGTGCTTTTGTAACACTGGAGAGCTGGCCCGGGGAAAGCTCCCGGGCTCAGGATCACCAAGACAGAGGCACTTATTCCTGCAGAGCCTGGTGCCAGCCCCAGAACCAGCAGGGCAGGTTTCGGTATTTCCACACCCTGCCCGTGACCCCAAGCAGGTCCTGCATCCAAGTCCTACATCAAAAAGCCTCTTGCAGAAGCACCTCACCTCCCGCCAGCCCCCAGTCTCTCAGAAAAGGAGAGTTTATGATCCCGAGGATCAAGGAGCCCAAGCATCAGTCTGCAGCCTTAGCTCTGCTTCTGAACTCAGCACCTTGAAACCAGCACCCGTTTGTGGCACCAAGCGAGTGTGGCTGAGGGCTAACTCGTGAGCTGAAGCTCAGGGGGTCACCAGAGAAAGGGAAACCAGAGCTCCAAGGAGAGTGGAGCTGGAAATCACATTTACCTTACAGAAGTTACAGGGCCACTGTCCTCCATCCACCCCATCCCTCAGCCCCTCGATGAGATGACACGCTTTCTCGGAAGGCGATCTCCAGCTCCTCATCAGATTAGGGGTCCTGCCACCTTCTCCAGCTCTGGCACACTGCGCTCTGCAGGGCAGCTGGAGCTCGCCTTGGCGCCAGAGAGTGGCCAGCTGCGAGGAGGGAGCTCGCTGGCGAGGATCCCAGGCTCCACCAGCAGCCCACCAACACAGCCCACCAACACGTGCCGCAGGTGCTGCAGGATGGGGACTCCTGCGGTGCTGGGGGCCCCCACCCGCCCATTACCTGCGAGCAGCACGAGGCTGGAGGAGCAGGGAGCTGGAGGCTTCCCAGGCAGATCGAGATCTGCATGTGCGGAGGAGGAGGAGGCATCCTCTCGCTTGCTCAACAGCAAGTTGGCAGCGAGGCACTTGGTGAAAAAGCCTGTCCTGAGGTAAGCTCTGCTCTGGCCCTGGCAGCGTGCTGATTTTAAAGCTTGCCAACCTCGCCGCTGCCACAGCCGCCTGGTTTTCCCTCGCAGCACCTGGGATTTACCCCACGGCTGCATGAGGGGGAAGCACACACAAAGCCCTGCATCCCACAGCGGCTGCTCTGGGGTCCAGGCTCACCACTCAGGCAGCTCAGCGGCAAAGGGACAGCGAGTTCAAGGGGACACAGAGGTGCCACCAGCACGGTGGGCAGGGGGAAGGCAGGGGGGCAGCCAGAGCTCCCACGGGCGCTTCTCCCCCGGCTTTCACACAGGCGTCAGCACTGAGCAGAGAGATGAGTGCCGTCCCAGAAAGGTGTAGGCGAGCGCTCAGCTCAGTTTCTCGAGTGCCGTTTACCCGCACGCTGTGCCACCCACAGACCTTCCCCTGCGATGGCACGCATCCCCCCGGCTTTCAGCTCCCAGCTGCAGTCCCACGCTCCCCTCTCTGCTGGCAGCCCCGCTGTGCCAGACCTCTCCATCACACGAGGGGAACATGGTGAGGGTCCCAAACCTTGTGGGGAGACCCACGTGAGTGGCTTGCCTCTCCAGCACGGGGCAGAGCAGGAGACAGATTGTCCCCCCAGCACTCGCACGGTACTCCCTCCCCTTCACAGCTGGAAGGGGTACACCACGCTGTTCACTTACACCACAAGAAACAGGGCACCTAGGAAGGAAATTTAATCCTAACCACCTATTATCTGATCAGCTCCAATCTCTTTATCAGCCCAATTAAAAGAATTACCCATCTGTGGCCCGGATGCACGTATTGTGCACTTGTCTCTGTCAGCTCTGGAGCCAATTACTCCACCCTCCTTTAAGGCAATTACAAGGGACAGAAATAAGTCCGCTTGCAGCACGCAGGAGGATAACGTGCCGTAGCTTCAGGGAGAACTCAGGGTCTCACCCCTCTTTTGCTTAAAAACCTCTCGGGATTCATCTGCAGTGAGATGCCCACGAAGCCCTGCGTGCCAGCCCCGAGGACAGATGGGCCCCGGGGGTGTCAGAAGAGGCAAGAAGCATTTGGTGCTGGTGCAGTCTCCTGTTTCTTGGATCCTCATCTGTGAGGGTGTGCCTCCTGCTGTTACTGCAACTGGCCTGAGCAACCGACGGTCTCAGAGGAACCGAAGAGCCGAGCAGCGTGTGCCCAGCTCAGGAGATCTCTCTCCTCGCAGCCACGGCTCTCCAGATGCAAGGCTTCATCTCCCCGTGCAAAGTTTCCTTTCCACTTTTTTCCTGGCCAAACAAGCTCTGGCTAAACTCCAGAATCCAAGGGGGTGCAGATTTCTTCACCAATCGCTGTTCGAAAGCGTTTCACGGATGAGGACTGACTGTACTTCTCCAAAACAAAGGAGAATAAGCACCTCACCCCGCAGTTCCCTCTGACGAAGTGGAACTCGGTGCTACCTTCTGCTCTGCTCTTGAGGTGGGCACAAATTTGGCTGCTCTCAGCAGCTCCCAGCCAATTCTCCTCCATGCCTTCAGCCCACTCGCTCCACCCACAGGTGCATGCGGGGGTTTCTTCCTTCCTCACGGCCTTTGGGAATTTCTTCTTCCTCCCCTACAGCTTTTCACAGCTCTGAGTGCTGTATTCGGCATCCAGAGGGAACCAAGTTCCTCCGTCAGTGGGAGAAGAGCACGAGATGTATCCGAGCACTGAGGGACATCTCAAGGCACTCTGTGGGGTGTGCTGGCCTGGCCAGGTCTGCGTTTCCTGCCCGTCCCACGCATCTGCACCACACAAGCCCATCCACACATGGAGAATTTCCCTGCTGTACTCAAAAATAATGGCTTTCTCAGGGACACGTGAACCCCCGGGAGCCAGAGACACCCTCTAATACTGGGGAAAGGACAGAAACTGCAAGAAGCTCCACGTGGCCGCTGCCGATAGCTCTGAAACCAGAGCAGAAGAAAGCAGCTCTCGCTCTGGGGTGGAGTGACCTTGCAAACCCTTTACTCCCAGCTCCAGTGCTGTGTGCTGTGCAGGCTGGCAGCGGGCCCCTTCCCCTCTGGTTAGCACCTGTGAGACCATGCTGGGAGCACTGCCTAGTGCTTCCACCCCCCTGCACAAGAAGATGCTGACAAGCTGCAGCAAGTCAGCGGAAGGCCACCAAGACGGCTGGGGCAGGTCGGACCAGATGGCCTCTAGAGGTACCCTCATACCTAAACTAACCTAGTTTTGACACACCTCTGATGTGCAGGCACCCCTACACTTACATGGGTCGAGCATGCCAAAAATCAGGTGAGTGTCAGGATCCTGGGGAGGAAGCCGTGGCACGCACCTTGAGGACACCTGGCCAGGGTGCGTGAGCAAGCCTAGAACGGGGCAGCCAAGGTCCTTGAACCCCTTGGGAGCAGCACAGGACTTGCACAGCCATAGCCTCGCTGCTGCAGGACTGCCAAAATCACAGCTGGAGCATGAAGCACATTCATGGGGATGGGGACAAGCAGTGCTGAGAGTATGGAAACAAATCCTCCAGACACGAGGCTCTGACTTCTCCAGGAAGGCGGCTGGGGTCAGCGAGGGCAACGCTTCCCAACTTCCCATTATTCATGCCAACAGTTCAGGAGAAAAACGCAAACTCATCTTCCTCCATCACCACGCTGCGTCCCGCACCCTTGGGCGGCTTCGTCACACCTCCGCCAGTCTCCTGCTTTGGGTCAGCACCTCTCCGGGGCCCGGCGCCACAACGGAGAGACGAAGGCGGCTGCCGAAAGCCACCGGGAGCTGACGGAGGCTGCCTGGAAGTCCTCCAGGAGAGCCCGAGAGCCGCTGCCCCCCTCGGACACCCTCAGGGGGGTGCACCCCGGGGCTCACCGCACACCCCAGGGCATCGCCCTCCCACAGCGCCCGCACCACAGGTGCCCAGCCCCGGTGGTGGCGGCCACCTCCGGGCAGAGCCGGGCTGCACCGCCGCTGGGGCTGCTCCCCGTGCCCCCCGCACCCCCGTGTCCCCCGGGGCAGCCGCTGCCCGGAGCCCACTTCCCCGCCCCGAGCAGGCCCCGGGGCGCTGCGGGCGGAGCGGGAGCCGTGCCCGGTCGCTGCTCACCTGCGCCCGAAGAGCTTGAGGCCGGTGAAGCGCTTGTTGCTGTGCCGGCGGCCCGGCGGCGGCGGCCCCCGCTCGGGCTCGGCACCGCCCGACGCCCCGGCGGCGGCGGCGGAGGAAGAGGAGGAGGAGGACGAAGGCGAGCCGCCGGGCGGAGGGGGCCCGGCCGCCTCCATGGCCGGGCTGGGGGCTCGGCGCCGCCGCTACCGGCCCGCCGCCCCGCGCCGCGGCTCCATGCGAGGGGAGGGACGGCGGAGGGCGGGCAGGGGAGGAGGCAGCGAGAGAGGGAGGGAGGCGGCGCTGCCGCCCGCCCCGCCGGGCCCGGAGCCGGGCAGGAAGTACCGGGAGCTGAACCGGGCCCCCAGCGCCCCCTGCCGCCGCCCCGGCACCGGGCACCGCGCACCGGGCGGCCGCCGCTGCCCCGCCGGGTGCGAACCGCAGCGGGTGCCCCGCCAGGCCCCGCGGCCCTCCCTCGTCCCGGCTCGCTGCCGGCTCAGGAAGCCGAGTGTCGGCCCCGCCGCCGCCCCCGCGCTCGGGAAGAGGCCCGGAGCCTCCCGCGTCCTCCCATTGTTCGCCCGCTGGCGCTGGCCCCGCGGCACGGCACGGGGACGGGGATGGGGACGGGGCTGGGGCCCTGCCCGCAGGCTGGGTGCTGCCCGCGGGGCACCTTCAGCTCCTGTGCCAGGTGGCGAGAGTGGCGGCCCTCGGCCCTCCTTTGCATGGCAAATGAGCCATGGAGCTTGCATGGAGCAGGGCACGGAGCCCATGCCGAAACCAGGCTCCTGGGGGGCTGCTGGGGCAGGACCCTTGCTGCCAGCACGGTGTGGCACGTGCCGAGCCCCCGGCCCCGCGCTGGGCAGGTGCCCCTCAAGCAGGAACCCTCGTGGGAGAGTGTGCAGGGTGCAGGCGGGGGCTTCAGATCACCTCTGGTCCCAGGGGGGAAGGCAGTGGGCTTGCGTCGGCAGCACCCTCGCATGCAGCCTGCCGGCATCCCCACTGGCGAGGCTGCGCACATCCAGCCCCGGCACCGGGAGAAAGGAGGGGCTGCAGGCAAGGAGCCAGGAGAGCCCAGAGGAACCGTACCCCTTCCCCAACGCGCGGGCTGCCAGCACTCAGCCCCCCGGAGCACGAGCAGGCAGCACGCCCCGTCTTGGTGGGTACCTCATGGTGGTGGCCCCTGCGGGGCTCTGGGGAACGTCCCATGAGCGGTGCCGCCACATCTGCCGCAGCACAAGCTGGTGCTGCTCAGCCGGCCCAGGGTTCACTCTCGCTCTTCCTCCCCCGGCGGCTGTTTTCCGGAGTCATCCCGAGGGCAGGTCCCTGGCAGGGCTCCGCCGCCCGGTCGTGGTGGCGTGGGCCCCGGCTTTGTTTGCACCCTCCACCTGGTTCCTCTCTCTGCACTTCCTGGAAGTGCGAGGGCGGCTGTCATTGCGGCGCCGCGCTCTTCCCCCCGCAGCCCGCGTCCTGGGGCCAGCTCTCTGGAGGAGCCTCGCGAGGCCTCGGCCGGCTGGCGGCTCTCCGGACGTCCTCCGTCCGTGCTCGCCCTGCGCCGGGCACTGGTGAGGGGAAACGGCTGGGTGAAGCAGGTACGGGCACCAGAGGTGACGGCCCAGCCTCCAAATGGTGAAGAGGCGGCCTCCAGTTCATAATCCATCACCTGGGCCGGGTCTGCAGGGCGCAGCATGGAGGCTGGCATGTCCCCGGCTGCCGAAAGCCCAGCTCTGTGCAACCAGGCTCTGCTCGGGCTGCTCTGCCTCCAGCAGACCTTCAGACCAGGAGGGTGTCCATGGAGTGAATCCATGGAGCTTGGGAAAGGCAACCGAGCAGAGCCGGCTCCTGGGGAAGGTATTTCTAAAGGGGTGCACATTCTTCTTTTAGACTGCATCATCAGAAAGGGTTAAAAGAAAAAAAAAAAAAAAAAAAAAAGCGCATTAAAAGGCCTTGATCTCACTCAGCTAGCTCTGAAACTGAGCACAGCCCACTTCACCGGTTAACGTGCTCAGGGTGGAAAAGGCAGGTCCCGAACGCCCAGCTCCAGCTCAGAAACCTCGCTGAGGGAGGGGAGCGGCTCTGTCACCGCAGCTACCACCGAGGTGGCTCGTCGGCGCTGCCGCTTTGCATGTGATGAGGGGTTGGTCGCGTCCGCGCTCTGCCCGCAGACATTTCCCTTTCAACGTCCCACGCTCTGCCCCGCGGCGTTAACGTCCAGCCCCGTACCCAGGTGCATGCTGGTGGCACTGGGTGAGCAGCACACCATGCACGTGGTCAGAGGAGGTAACGCCAGCCCCCGTCTGTGGATTTAGGGCGCAGGAAGATGCCTGGCGAGCAGCAGTGCAGGAGCCCAGGCCCCCGTGGTTTGCCCCTCACCGTCCCACAGGAACCTGCTGTCCTGAGGAGTCTCGTGCCGCTTTGCATATGTACGCATGCAAATCTGCAGTTCCCAGGAAGGAATCAGATAACCAACGCGGGGCCACAAAGTCCCTCCCTACCCCAGGACCCACGCTGTGTCTGTTTGTCCTTCCCTCCATGCAAAACCAAAAAAAAAAAAAAAAAAAAAAAGTCCAGTTCTGGTTGCTGGTGGTTAGGAGACCAGGGGGCAGGGAAGCATTGATGGGGGTTCGGGAGCATCCCCACTGTCTCTGACCGGTGTAAGGCAGGGCATGTGGCTGGGGCTGGGGCTGCCCTACACCTGCTTGTCACCCCCTACGCAGGTCTGCGAGGAGCTGCCTGCTCCGCAGGGTCTGCCAGCGCTGCCAGCGTCCCCCTGGCCGTGCTCGGGGTGCCAGCCACCTCCTCCCCCTTCTGCACGGAGGGACGCAGAGACAGATGTCTCTGTCAAGGCAGAGCAGGCTTGGCTTGGTGGAGATGAATGGGAATTTGATTACGCTGCTCGGCACAGCCAGGCTAACGTGATTAACAGGGCAGCAGAGAGGATTCAGGCTGCGGGAAGGAGGCAGCCTTGCCGTCCCTCTCCCCTCGCAGCCCAGGCGTTCTCCCAGCCCCAGCACTGCCCAGCTGGGACAGGGTGCTGTGCACTGTCTGCTCCCAGGGTGCAGAGAAATCCCCATTTCTGCTGTCCCCACACAGGGACTGATACCCTGTCCACCTGGAAGTCAGCGTTGGGGAAATGTATCCTGTACCCGCACTGTGGCTGGAACAAGCCCACCCTCCTCTCCCCCCTGCCCTGCCCTGCCCTGCCCTGCCCTGCCCTGCTCAGGGTGACCAAGCTCGCCTTCCCTTGCTATTTACATTACAAAGCCCCTCTGCTCGGCTCTGGGTTATATTTAGCTCCCGGGCACAGAACAGCCTGTGAGATGTGTTGGTGCATCCTATCCACCTGCCTGCCGAGCAGCTGGGGCACCCCACATCCCTGCTGTGCTCCGGGGCACCCCACATCCCTGCTGTGCTTCTTGGGGTCCGAGGCTGGGCTGAGGGACTGGGGGGCACAGCAGCCCCTCTTCTGACCGCCACGGGGTGCCTGCGCCAGGTGCTGCCACCCCACCGAGGTGGCAGGAGCCAGGGCTGGGAGCATGAGAGCAGAGGTCTGGCTCCCGGCACGCTCCTTGCCCCATACGTGTAGCCCGTGCAGCGAGTGTTGTGCGTTGTGGTTTCCTTTCTGCGTAAACACCCCCACGGGCTGCGCTGCTGGGAGCAGCGCTGGTGACAGAAGGCCATTGCTGCAAGCCTCACCCCAAAGCACCACAGAAAGATGAGAGGGCCCTGAGCTGCTGCGCTGTGCAAGTGCCGGGCTGCGGGGTGCTGCGGGGCATTGCCCGGGGCCAAAGGAGCTGCCTGGCTGGAGCTGCCCCAGGCTGTACCCGCTCTGCGAGCTGGACGTGCTCCTGCCCCGCTGCCACAGCGCCATGGAGGCACCTGGAGCAGGAGCCGATGTGACACGGGACGCTGACCCAGCTCCTTGGCCCAGCAATGCTGGCAGTCAGGCACAAAGCCCGGCACTTGTCCTGGGCTTGCAGCGGTGACAGGGAGCGCGGGGCCCTCCTGGCGCCACAGAGGCACCTCCCTCTGGGCAAAATTGTCCCAGAATCTGCAAAGCCGGTGCACAAGCCAGCATCATTAATAAGCTTGGCACGGAACTGCTACTCAAAGCCCTAAATATAACCTGAGTGCTGAGCTCTGTTCCACCCGCCCAAGGCGCCTCCGTACACCACGGCAGCTATTTCTGGAAGGAACGTTATTTCCATAGGCTTAATATCATTTCTGCTCATTTCAAACCCTTTATATATAGTGGCTAATGCCGCCTGCCCCTCGTGATGACTAATGAGTCCCAGCAGGAGCAGGAGGCTTGGCAGCAGGAGAGCTGGGGCCTCCCACCCTCGCTTGACATTGAGGACGCGCCAGTGATGACCATGGCCCTCGAGCAGGGCCCCCCAGCTCCAAAGCAGGGTTGGGAAGTGCCTTCAGATCCATGGTGAGGGGGTTTCTGCCGCCCCCCCCTGTGCCAGGTCAGCCCAGTTCTGGGCACCAGCTGCTCTGGGCAGCAGCTCTGCCACCGCCTGCCCCCCACCTGGCACAGGAACCAGGAGCATCTGGTCCCAGCCCCGTGTGGGCGGCACAAGCAGATTTTCACCTCCAGATACTTCCTCTCCCGTTTTCTCTTCCCTTTGCCCTGCTGCCTTGAACTGAATGGTCGGGGCAGCAGCTCAGCCTCCTCCCTGGCATGGGGTGGCCGGTAGCTGTGGGTGCCCTCCACCCAGGAGCATCCCAAGGAGCCCCACAGTGGGGGAACAGGACAGAAGCGTTTTGGGGAAGGGCAGCACGGGTCAGAGAGGATTAGCAGAGCCGCGTGCGTGGGGTGGCCAGGGTGGGAGTAGCAGGATGTAAACAGTCCCCTGCCATACCGGACAGTTCTGGAGCGAATTCAGGCTGATCAAATTAGGTTGCAATATGTTCCCTTCCTCCCCTGGGGAGGCTGGATAATTGCAGCTGGCTAATCCGTTTGCAGAGCGCACCGCACACATCTGGAGGAAGACAGAGAGGAGAAGAAAATCCTGCTCTGCTGCTGCGCTCGGCGCATCCATCTCTCCTCCTTGGCATCATAGCGGGGCAGAACCCCCCCCAGTCTGCTGGGTGCCTCACAGAGCAGTTCTGGGGACCGAACTGGGGCCAGGAGCGCTGCCACGGCCCCATCTCACACAGCCAGCGCTAATTTGGTACAGGCTCTGCCGCCCCTGCTCCCGCTCGCCACCCACTGCAGGAATAACAAGTGCCTGGGATGAGTCAGCCCGGGGCCCCTCCTGCTCTGCAGGCACTAATTCGGTTTCCCATTAGTTCTCATTACCGCAGTATTAGAGAGCAACTCGCTCCCAGTTTGCTCCGCAGCCCTCGCAAGGGGGGAGAAGGGCTGCTGCACGCCTGGGAGCTGAGCCAGGAGGTGACCAAGTGTGTCCCGAAGCACAAGAAACCTGCCTCCCAGCACAGCTCTGCACCCCGCGTCCCCCACATCCCTGCAGCAGGCACTTTGTGAGCACCGCAGGACATGCTGCGGGATCCCCTCCGCTGGGCTGCAGCCGTGCTGGGTGAGGCACAAGCAGAAGAGTCACGCTGAGAGCCAGCACAGACGCTCCTCTCGCTGCAAAGAGCCCCCTGGGGGCTTTTCAGCCTCAGCCCCTCCATTTCCACACCCCTGCTCCCAGCTGGGAGGTCCCCTTGTCCCCGCGCAGGGACAGGGCAGTGGAGAGGGTGGCATGGCATGGCTCAGCAGGGGTAGGGAGACCCCCAGGAGGCTCCTACAGGGCTTGTCTGCTCGGGAACAACCACGGCATGGCGATGCAGGACGTCTCTAGTGGGAAGCGACTCCGATGGAGTGAGAAACCCGGGTCAGATCCCGCGGCACCCCTCTGCCCCAGCCCAGCCCGGAGGCTCCTACCTGTAGGACACCTGCTTTCTGATGGCCAAGTGCAGGAACTGCTCCTCCACCTCCGCCACCGCCACTGCCCCTCTCATTTCCTCCCAAGCTGGGTCCACACCGTAGAGGCCCAAGCTTCGCTCTCGCCCGCTGCTCTCTGTGCCCGTCGCTCCCAGGGGGCTCGCTGCGGCCCCCCTGGTCCCCTCGCTGTCACCCCTGGCCGCGGTGAGGTCTCTCCAGCTCCCGGGACCTTCTGCCATGCTGGGGCGAGACGCTTCTCCAGGCAGGGAGCCCCGCTCGGCTCGGTCTCCCCAGGGCCTCGGGTGGATGCTGGTGAGGCTTCGCTCCCCAGGGGAGCAAAATCTCAGGGGAAAAGTAGCAGAGCTGCCGTCCAACTTTTCGCAGTGCTTTCTGCTGGCCTCTTGGTAGCAGTTTGAGGGGCTCAGCCTCCGTCTGTCTCCCCTGCCCTGCCTCAGCGAAGCAGAGGAACGGCGGACAGAAACCTGCCGACGTCGGTGCCGCTGCTCCGAGGTGCCAGGGCAGCAGGGGAGCGCGATGCTGGTGGAGAAAGGGGTCTCAGGAGAGAGACCAAGGGCGAAGGAGAGCCCGGGGTGCCCGCTGCGGGGACCAGGGCCAGGCGCGTCCCTCGGCGTCCCCTGCGGCAGCGGGAGAGGCAGGGAGAGGCTGGCAGCGAGGAAGGTGCCTGTGCACCGATCCTGCAGCAGCCCTCAAAAGACAAAGCAGAAAGCGAGCGTGAGCGTGTGCGTGGGGAGGGGGGCTGCGGGGAGCGGCAGGAGCGTGGTGTCACCTTAGAGACACTCGGAAACTGGCACTTAACCCTTTGGGGGCCGGGGAGGCAGAGGAGGGTGAGGACGACAGCCACCCCTCACCGCTCGCAGCCCAGCCTGCCGGGGCTGCTCACCCCAAGTGGGTGTGCGCAGCGGGCACCCCCAAAACCTGCAGGACAGCAGAGCAAAGGACCTGCTGCTCGGGGTCCCTGTCCGATGCAGGCAAGATCCACCTGGGGAAGGGGTTTCTGGCTTCAGGCAGTGGTACTCAGCAGGAGAGCTGCATCGTCTGTCTGTCCTGGGCTGGGGCCGCACTTCGTGACCCCGGTCCCAGCCACTCCAGCTGGCTGAGAGACCCCTGCAAGGCTCCCATATGTGCCTGGCAGCTTGGTTGGGATTTGCTCTTCCCCCTCTTCACGCACCAAGGCTCTCTACCTGCTGGGCACTGGCACATCGGTGCTTCGGGTCTGTGGCAGCCACCCACTTGCCCCAGGGACCCGAGTGCTTTCCAGGGCCGGCTCTGCAGCCCCCAGGCCCCAAACCCACGCAGTCGTGACTCTCAGGGAGCCCCGAGCCCTCCTCACAGCGTGACTCAGCCCCTCCAGCCCCCACAGGGGAGTTGTTCCCCAACACAGCGCCGTGCTGTGGGGCCAGCCTTCCCCTGGGCACCTGGGTGAGCTCCGTGCCCCAGTGCCTGCTGCTCACAGCCTGGGTGTCCCCCTACACGTGTCACATCACCCTCACCTGGGCTGGAATGCAGGATGGGGGTCTTCCTGTGGGGCTTATTACACATGCCCAGGACCCCTGGAGCTGCAGTGCCTCTTGTTGAATGCCTCCGGCCTGCCCACAGGCTATGCCCACACTATGGGAAGCCTCTGTGGGAGGAGAAGCAGGGAGCAGGGGATTTTGCCCTTTCCATCCTTCTGTGTGGGCACGTGGCACCGTGCAGGGACAGCTCGGTGTTTCCACACACACCCCTTCCTCCTTTCAGCCTCTCCCATCACAGGCAGGACAAGCACTCCCTGAGCAGCAATGTCTGCAGCGAGGAAAGCTCTGTGAGGGCACAGTCTCCTCTGCCGGGCACAAGAAGAGAAACCTCCACCAGGCCAGAAAATCCACATGGATTCACGGCCCCAGCTTCATCGCCATGAAGTGCTCGGCACCAGGGGGTGCGAGGAGGTGTGATTGCCCCGCAAGGTAACCGAAAGCTCGGGCTCCTTGCCCAGGAGCAGGAACAAAGCCTGCACGTCCCACGAGAGATCAGCACGAGGACGGGCGGTACGGTCAGGTACAGCCCCGAGCAGTGACACCCAGAGGGAACACGCTGCTCTCAGGGAGCGGGGACGCTCTGCTGGAAGCTCTAATAGCTCACGTCCTGTTGTAACAAATCAATGTTCCCAGGGACCGCTGGTGGCCCAGCGGTGAGCTGCAAAGGCAATGCTTTTTTTTCTTTCTTTTTTTTTTTTTTTTTTTTTTCCAAGTTGGCCTGGTAACAGAGAGCAGTTGGGAATAACTCGTCTCTGCAAAAAGAAGACCGTGTTCTGTCAGGGTTCTTTTGTGCAGGGCTTGTCCGTATTGACAGCGCGCAACCTTGCTGGGAACACGACCCTAGGAGGGAGAAAGCCCAGCCTGGAGTGGCAGAGCTTGGCCGTGGGCACCTGGAGCAGAGCGAGTGCAAGGGAGTGAGGCTGGAGGTGACTTGTTAAGGTGTCCCTCGCTCTGCTCTAATTACTTGCTGTAGCCAAATTGGTAGGTGCGATTGGCTGGCTGTGTTTTGGGAGGCATAGCGAGGATAAAAAGATCCTTATGTGCCTGCTTTGAGAGGCTCAGAGCTATCTGGTAGGCTGCAGAATTGAGAGGATTTGTCTTGATGAAGGGAAATTTGTGACGGAGGGGGTTCTGGTTGCTCTGGCTGCATCAGTGTTTAAAGGGACGATGCCGGATAAATCATCCTTTTAAGAGCCTCCCCCTGGCATTTCAGAACACGAGTGAAGGCTCTCCCTGGAGCCAGGCTCTCCCCGGAAGGCAATGCCCTGAGAGCTCAGGGATGTTTCACAGGGGCGAGCCAGGCAGGAGCCCTTTGGATGAAGCCTGGCAGATGCACTGAGAACCTGGCCACGCAGTGGGAAGGTGGCTCCGCATCACTGATATGGGCAGGAGGCTGCTTTTGGACGAGGTGCTTAAAAATGAGCCTTTGAGCATCTCTGAAGCCCCGCTGCCTCCTGCTTGGGCTCCCTTCCAGCCGCGGAGGTCCTGATTGTGAGATGGAGTCATTTCAATGCCCAAAGCCTAACAAACCCAGTGGGAGCTCTCTAGAAAACGAAGATTCATTTTCTAGACCCCCTGTTGCCTTGTGTTTCACACAAAATCATGACAAAACTAATCAGTTTTCACAGATGTAAATGGACTATCGGAGGTGCAGGCTAACAGGCAGTCAGGTCTCAAGCTGTTCTGATCTAAGTGCAGCTGTTCTGCTTTTAGTTAACTGAAGGATTAAAGGTTTTTTTTCTTTCTTTTTTCTTTCTTTCTTTCTTTTTTTTCTTTTTCCTTTTTTTCAGTTGGGATAGAACCACAGCCACGGGACTACAAGCAATGTCTTTGTTGTACAGACCCTGCACAGACCCTTCATCAGAGGAGCTCACTGCACCCCATGAACTTTCTTCCATGCTCTTCCACGTTAGCAATATTTTGGAGAGGGAGATGAAACTGAGCCATAACAGTTCTGATGTGCCCAGAACTGCAGAAGATCTCACGGTGCTGCTGGCAATAAAACATGCAAGTTTGCTTCTAGCCCAAACGCTGAGCATGACGTCCCAGAGCTGAACCAGTTCTGCATGCAGCCAGCGAGTGGGACAGGGGGAGCACGAGGTGAGAAGCTGTGCCCGTGGGCTGCTGTGACAACCGTGCTTGAATGAAAGGATCCATCAACCCAGGATTGATGCTGCATCTTTTTATTTTATTTTTATTTTGCTTCTCTAAGCGAATGCAGAGCAAGTGATAGGAGGAGAGGAAAAGGTGGCTTGAAAAGCAGAACAAAACAAAACAAAACAAAAAACGGGAGGGAAGAGGCAGCTACTGGAGTATAAGGGGAAAGTGAGCGGCTAACAAGAAGGAAGTCCATAGATGCCAAGCCCGCACTAATTCTTAATAAAATACAATACTGAAAATAGGATCTGAGAGTCTCCAAAATACAATATCTTAAGGGATCAGCAATAATACAAAATAAGGTTCATTATGTACAAACGAGTTCTGCTCTTGGTCTCTGTACAACGGTGTGAGTGGGAGGCACAGGGGCATGCACGTGGACGTGTTGGGGGGGAGGAGGGCATGCTTGGACCCGGCAGTGGTTCTTTGCACTGGGGTGGAGGATGGGGAACGCAGTGAGATGTGGTGACCAGCGGATCCTGTGTGAACCTTGAGAGGAGAAGAGCTCTGCTGAAGCTTTTCTTGTCCCTCCCATTGGCCAAGCATGTGTGGTGGCAGCTAGCTGTGTCCAAATTTGTCCTAAACGGCTTTGGGGGGTGGGGGTAGGGGGGGTAAAAGCAGTTTTCAAAAGAGAGGAGAGAGAGGGATGTGAGGGCCCTTCCCTCACTTCTTCCAGTCCTTGAGTAAGAGCCGTCCCATCCTTCCTCTCCAGGGGAGAGGCTGGTGGGGAGGCTGGGGCAATGCGGAGCGAGTCCAGGGTGCTTGAAGAGAAACAAGCCAAGGGGGTGTCTGCTGTGAGACCTGGCGGAGCACAAAGGGACTCCCGTGTACAAACACAGGGCAATCTGCTGCGTCCCAAATCTCAGGCACTCAAGTCCCACATTGTCCTTCCAGCAAAGAGCAGCTGAGTGAACGGAGTGCGGAGATACTTGAGCCTTTCAGCAGAGAAAGGGAGGAAGAAGGGTCAGAAGTGGATGTCTGGGTGCTAAAGAGAGCAGAACAGCCTTGAGATGAGGTCATTTCAGCACCAAACATGGCAAGTTTGGCCCGAAGGGTGGTATGGCAAGAGGTTGGTACTTTTGGTGCCAGCACTGAGAAGGAGGAGGTCTAAAACAGTCTTTGGTTACCCTGGCCAATTCCAACATGCCACCTCTTTGCTGACAGAAGTACCCGTCACCAGAGATGCCAGCACGTCCTCGGTGGCTTTCACAACACTGCTGGGCACACAGAGGATGTGAGGGGAATGATGGCTCTCTGACAGCCCTCCAGAGCTCTTGTCGATGGTTCCTAGGAAGACCCCATTTGGCATGAAGCAGAAGTGGGGATGGAGAGCTGTGATAAGGAGCAGGTTATGGGACTGAATTTCTGGCACCTGCTCTCAAAGCAAGGGGGCGTGCAGAACGGGAAGTGGGAAAGCCACTGACCTGGTTAGCACTGCACTGCAGGGCCCAAGCTGGGAACAAAAAGGGAAATGCCACCCCTGCCAAGCATGGGTGCTGAGGGTGGGGAGAAGTGGGCTGTGGGAAAAATTGTTCTCTGTTTCAGAGCTCTGGCTGCCCAGAAGCTGCCAGTAAATTTTCATGGTGGTTTATCTCAGTCTGGGATCTCTCTCCCCCACTCCGTTTGTGTGCAGATCTTTGCAGATAGTTGGCGTGGAAGTTATGTAGGCACATCCATCAAGAGAAAACTAGAGCAAGGAAGAACTAGTTTTTCTCTCAACAGAGGCAGAAGTATACTAACAGATGGAGGGGAAGGAATGAGCTCAAACTCTCCAGAGTCATCTCTCTAGCCGCAGCATCACCCACTCCTAAGTCCCTCAGGCAGGGTAGAAAATCCAGCACTCTCTCTCTCTCTCTCCTTCAGGTGCATCTGATGTAGCCAAGGGGTACGTGCCTGGGGACAGCCCCCTTGGAGGCTTTAGGGAGTGAGCTGAATAGTTTGGGAGCCTCCCCCTGACCTCCCTCCACTCCAAGGTGAGCCCACACCCATAGGGTAGTGCTCATTCAAGCAGAAGATAAGGCCAGGAGGAGAGGGCGTCTCAGGACTTTGCCAGACTTTTATTGCTGGTTCTGGCAGTTCTGCAACTCCCCTCAAAGAGATAGATCAGTACCAAAGGGGGCCATGGGGAAGGGGAGGAGCCGAACCCAAGGCCAGTTTAGGAGTGTCTGAATGCAGTGTCCTCTCCTGCCAAGTCCCCTCAGTTGCTCGGTGAGGAGGGAATCCTGCAGTCAGACAGATGAGGCCTTGAGGTCCAGCAGCTGCTACAAGTATTCAGTTGTCTCACTGGAGCTTGTCTCCCTGCGAAAAAAAAAAAAAAAAAAAAAAAAAAAAGACAAGGCATCAGTCAAGGTTCATTGCAGCTTCCTAGGCAAATTCACCTCTCTGCCCAGCTGTTTTGCTCTGACCAGGATGGAGCTCTTCCCTGGGACACAGAATGTCCAGCAAACCTGGGACCACCTGAGTCACCCATCCTCAGCTTTAGGTTAGTGGGTCACTGCTTTATTGAGTCCCAAATTTTTGCTCTAAAACACAGTCTTGGTCTTATGTTCTCTTCCAGCATTGGCCTCCTCCAGCTGTTGCTCCTTAGCTAGCTGTCTGTCCCAGGGAGCCTGGCTACCCTACGCTTGCAGAGAAGAGGATGTGCCTGATGGTCCCTCCCAGATGCCATGCTGTGTTTTGGGGCTGGGAGTGTGGCCCCCACCTGCTTACCTCTCATGGAATTGCTCTTTGAGGTGAGTGAGAGTTGGGTCAGTTTGGTTCTGGTCAGGACTCTCCAGACGGGATTTGCTCAGATATTTGGCTGTCTCATGTGTCCTGGCCAGATGAGGCCTTGGCTCGTCAGACTGCCCTTTTTCAGCCTCCCACCCTTCAGGATGGTCCATGGTTAGGAAGGAGCTATAGCTCTCTTCTAAGGAGCCAGCACCCTCATCATAGAACAGAAGGCTCCGTGACTGAACTGGAAACAAGGAGAGAACTGGTTAATAATGAGGACAAGGTGTTTTGAAAAGGGAGTGGGTCGTGGTGGTGGTTCAGCACACGCTCACCCAGCTATGGCCTTGTCCACATATGACTGTGCAAGGGGCCTGCTCTGCAAGATACCTCGGGGGCAGATGCTCCCTTGGACACACCATCTCTCCAGAAGGCAACCAATCCACCCCAGAGCTTTTCCCTTATTTATCCATAGCCATCACTATTTGTCATGTTTTAGGACAGTGACTAGCAGAGAATGAAAACAGACCCAAGCAAGGCGCTGTTATCAGGGCTCGTACCACTGTCAGGCCAGGAATCCCCTCGTGCAAGAGCATGTGAGGCAGGCACTGAAGGGAGGATGCCACCGCTGAACCAGGTGTGTCGGGAGAAGAGTTGAAAATGGTTTGACGGGATTAAAGGGAGGTATGACGTTAGACTCACTCTTACTACTTGTGTAAATGTCTGGTGCTGGTGTTGCTTTCACTGTCTGTGATGCTGAAGAAAACTCCGGGAGGCAGGGCATCACGGATCCGAGGATCAGAACGAAGCAGAGCGCCAGCACCTAGCGAGGAGATATCAGCATGCAGTCAGTGCTGCTAGCCACCAGGAAGCCCCCCTCCCAGCATGCAGACACAAGGCTGAGAGACAGCATGTGGTCAGGCTTACAGCAGGGTCACTGCAGTCCCCCAGAGAGGGAAAGGGCTTGCTCTGCTAATCTCTGCTGGAGATCTAAGAAAAGGAAGTCAGAAGCTCCCTCGTGTTGCTTTTTCTGAAGGATTTATGGTTCAATGGTGAGAACTTGCCTGTCCGGTTGATGAGAGATGCTCACAGCTAGGGAACAATTTTGGAAGGAAGAAGGCTCAACAGAAGAGATGAAGTCTGCCTTTACCAGAGGGGACCTGACCATTGGCACAGCAGGAGCTGTGGTGGGCTGAAAGAAAACATGCTTGCAGAGAAATCTCTAAGATACCACAGCACATATCAAAGTGAAACTACCCTCCACGCTAGGACAGAAGTGGCAGCAGAACTGCAGCAGCCCATCTGGCAGGATGGAGAGTCCAAGGAAGGGGTTAAATTTATTCTTAGCCTGCACATATTCTGGGATGTGTCTGCCTTCTGGCTGTTGGGTAGACCAGTCAGAGCTACTGGACAAAGATAAAAGGAGAAAAGATGAAAGCTCCCTGGAAATCTCCCCCTGGTAGGTCTGCACCTGTCTGTAAATTCTGCCATAATAGTAAAGCTTCAGAGTGAGATGCTGGTGCTGATCGTAAGGGACTCCGCAAAGTTTAGGGAGCTAAATAGTACAAAGCAAGAGGGGACACATGAGAAATGACGAAGAGCCAAATCTTTATTACCTGAATACCCACATGTTGTGGGTGGTATATTAATTGCTGCCTCCAGCCTAGTGTTCAGCCTGCAAAAGTCTGAAGAGGAAATGCATCTGTTGATGATTTCTACTACCTATGTTCAAATTAGCTAAGTGTCACCTGTGGGGACATCTGTTAGGACAGCCAGCAATTTCTTGACTGCTTTTCAGAATAGGCAACTATTTTGGAATAGCCATGCCTAAGTAACACACAGAAGCTGGTACATCAAGATACTGCTGACTGCTTGTGTATTCCGGGAGATGCAGAAGATCAAATGATAGCACGGGGATACTATACTATGTAAATGGCAAGTTTAGCTTTCGAGACTCTCCATGAGTAGTTTTGAAGTAAGAAAATTACCTGTGGACAGCATGGCTGCTGAGCACATCATATTGTGCCCACGAGGTATTTAGACTCCTTATTGCACAAAAACAAAAACAAACAAACAAACAAACAAACAAAAAAAAAAAAAAAAAAAAAAGGAAAAAATAAACTGTGAATAGATGTTGCTTGGAATTATCACAGCCAAGAACACAGCATTCAGAAATGGAGCTAGCCCTCTGAAGCCTCTTTTTCTTTTTGAAAACAAAACAGGCTTTATAGGCAGGGAAAGAGCTGTATACTTAACATCTTGTTTTAACAAGGCTTTCAC
Organism: Oxyura jamaicensis; assembly: GCF_011077185.1. Taxonomy (NCBI): domain Eukaryota; kingdom Metazoa; phylum Chordata; class Aves; order Anseriformes; family Anatidae; genus Oxyura; species Oxyura jamaicensis. Next base: position 30,748,863 of record NC_048897.1, read on the forward strand.
CTGGGGCTTTGCAAAACAACGTTGTTTTACTCTGTTTTGTTTCAGTTTAACTCTGATATTGGCTGATTCAGTTCTAGTTCAAGTTCTAAAACATTTCGTTAACAGTAGCTCTTAGTTTGAGTCCAAGTACCATTCACCTCCCTGATTTTGAACACCTCACCATTCTGACCTCTTAAAAAGTGAGGGAAACTAGGCTAGAGGGAAATACTGCAAAACCAGTTAGAAAGATGGATGCAAAATTCATCAAAAAAAGATGTTTTCAGAATGTAGGTATCAGATGGTTCATTCTCAAACTGGGAGGATGTAGCAGATGGAGTAGCAAAGAGATCTGTTGTGGCTCTGGCAAGATACAACATTTTAAAGCTTGACTTGGATGATGGACTGTATCAAATCTACAGATGGGAGAGACCACAAGTAGACCAGCTTTTGGTCAGGATTCAAATTCAGAATGATCCTGACCATCTTGACCAGCTGGAAGAGAGCTCTGAGGATAACAGGCTACAAGGGAAGACCGAAGAAACTGGTGATTTAGCAGAGTAGACTGAAGGGTGTTACCTAAAAACCATAGTTTTCCAAAGGGAGGGGTAAACTGATCTTGCTTATAGTGGGCAGAAAAAGTTGTAATAGGCTTAAGCTATTACAAGGAAGATTCAGATGAGATATCAAGAAAGCTTTATCTGGGAAAGATAACAAAGCCCTGGAAGCATTTGCCTGGGGAGGCTGAGGACTGCTTACCACTGGAGGCCTTCAAGAACTGGCTAGAAAAATATCCAGCAGGAATGACACAGCGCTAGAAGAAAAGGGTCTTCTGCTCCACTCCCATGCTGCAAGGCATGATTATTCTACATATCTGTCATGATAAGGAGTTCTCTATTTGGAGACTAAATGGGAAAATGGGAACTAGGAGGCCTATGAGCGGAACTGGCCAAAGATAGAAAGCAAATTACAAATTCTTGAAATGCTTCAAAGCTCAGAAGCCTGAGTGAGTTGGTGTGTGGGCTGGGATGCCGTGGAATGAAGAGAGCAGCAAGGAGAGATAAGACATTGCTAGGAAGCTAAATTAGGTATTTTATCAGCTTATATAGCACAGGGGACGTCAGGGAGGCACCTCTCCTGGACTTGCTCATTCCAGGTAGTGGTGATGAAGAATTGCCAGAGCCAGGGGTGCTCTGATGAGCTGCTGCATTAAGGAGCAATGAGTCACTGGGCCCAGTGGGGTCACACCCAAAAATGTGGAAAGAACTCGGGAATGAAGCAACAGAGCAGCCAACAGAAAAGACAGCCTGTCTTTAAAATCTGATCTAACGTGGGGGCAGCAAAGAGTAGCAAAAGTCTGAGCAGATTTTGAAAGGAGAAAGTGCTGGGAATTACAAAGCAGGGGCTCTGGAACCGGAGAAACTGATTGAACCAAGAGAAAGAAAGAAATAAAAAACAAACCAACTCAGGACACTGAGTGTGATGAGAAAGTGGGGCAAGCACTTCACCATCTGTCTGTTATTTCATGACTGTTAGCAGTATAGAAGCAGTAACTAGATAAATAGATAACTTTGACATATTTGTCACAAGCACCTACTATGACAATCCTGCAAAGACATCACAGGTTTGGAGGCTGTATTTTTATCATGGATCAGAAAGATTCCTCCCCAGTGAAAAAAAAGATGAAGAATAAGCAGTAGACGCTACTTATGGCCACACAGTGGCATGCCCTAAAGCTCCACAGTGAAGCCAAGATTGCTTAACTATGATCCCCCACTACGAGAAATGAGAGGCAAACAGGGATTACCAAAACCAACAGATGACCTCGAATCATTTTGGTTAGTCAAAGGGCAAATGAGGAGAATTCCAGCTGGATTTAACAATGCCTGATGTACAGGCATAGCAAGAGCAGATGCCGTTTCTTGCTGATAAACACAAGGTAATGTCCACTGGGAGGAATACTCAAACAGTTCGTCCACCCTGCTGAGGGTGAACATTAAGCAATACCAACTCAGCAGAAGAAAAATCTACCCTTTATGATGGAAGCTCATTGAAGACTTTTTTTGCTGAATGTCCAATAGCTAATGAAAAGTAAACAAAGTGCTGTTTTGTCCAAAGAACATGACAGTGAAAACACAGGAATTATTCTCATGCTGTTCCATAAACAACTGACACTACCGATGCATGTACGACACAGGCTTAGTTCTAGTGACTCTTAACACAAAAGTAGAGAGTAGGCATATCAGAGATGGACAGTGGGGAAGAGAGCAGGGACAGGCAACTGACAAAGCTGTCTGGGGAAGCATGGCCAGTAACAAATGATGTAAACGAATGATGTAAACGATGCTCATACCATTAGGCAGGTCCCGGTCTGTGTGGAAGCCATTTTGTAAGGTCTGGAGACTTTCCCAGCTACCAGAGCCTGCAGCTTCTGTAACTGCTGGAGCAGAGTCCTGGAATAGGAAACAAACCAAATCAGAATTTGATAAAGAAGTAACAGACAGTGAGTGATTCAAGACTTCCACTACCCCTTTTGTAATTTACCCTGATTATCCTTTTCTGTAAAAGCAAATCTCTGCCTGTTGCTATATTTTGCCCAACTTCTCCCACCAAACAGGCTAGGGATGCAGAAAACAAACAAAAAAGGGTGAATTTGAGATATGAGGTGTGCAGGAACTTGTGGGAGAAATGCCCTGATGTGCCATTATGCTGAGGTAACTCACTGCAGCACCTTCCCTCAGTCTTCTCACCAGCAGATCTACCACAACCTTCAGTACTACTACCCACAGCTAGGAATGTCACATTCAAGTGCAGCCAGTCATCTCCCAAAGCCTTGTAGAGCTAGGCTACCATGAAAACCACCCTCTGGGATGGAGGCTGAATGTTAAGTCAAGTCAGACCTTGAGCAGGGGCCTGCCTGCTTCCACTTCCCTCAGAGACGCATGCTCTGCAGCTCGACCAATGCCCCAAACCATATGGTGGAGAGAGAAACAAAAAACAATTCTGATCCCCTCCAGCTTCTTCAATCTTGGCAAACTCTGCAGAGGGATGTGGGCAAAGCCAAATGTTGAGTTCAGCGATTAATTCACTCTCTGGCTGCTCTGGTGGGAACACGTGCTGAGGTCTCTCTGCCCCGTTTAACTGAACACAGGCATCGGCACATACAAACACAGAACAGTGGTAGGTGTGGTACAAAGAGATACCAAACGCTTCACTGACTGGTGAAGAAATTTGGGACAAGGGAGACTAACCACAGAGCAGTCAGTTCCCAAGGGCACCAAATTCCTGAAATACAGACTACTGAACGTTCTCCCCCTGGGATCACTGGCTGTTTTACACAAATATGCTTGAGCTTTTATAAAATGCCAGGTCATAGAGCCAGGAGGTTGCAGGAGAATCCCAGCTTTATCTCTTTCCAAATCCTCTTCTGCTCCTTGTACATGTGGAGAGAAGCACAGAGTGTCCCCCTGACTGTGCTAGAAAACCAAACCCAATTAGAAAGAACAGTGTGAATTTCAAAAAATATAAGATAAAATAAAAATCCCCTGGCTTTTAGGTCAATCTCCTGATTTTGCAGGGTGGGGCTCATTCTTTTTCAGCAGCAGGGCTGCCTGTGGTCTCAGAGAGGCCAGGCAGCGGGCTGTGCCCCATCGGCAAGAGTGGCCAGGCAGCAGTGTCTGGCAAACAGGGCACTTTGGCTGGGCCCATGGCAGCCCTCAGCCCGAGCAGCACTGGCTGGCCTGGAAGCTGGGGACACAGCCCTTGTGTCACGGATGGGAGAAAAGGAATTTGGCAGAGCCTTGAGGAGTGCTTCAGATCTTTGCAAGCTGTAGAGGCAGCAAATGGAGCTATAGAAATGAGCTTCCCTCTCACCAGCCCTGCAGCAGCCCCTGCCCTTGCTCACACCTACTGCGCCCAGTAAGAGGAAGCAGGGCTGGGCTCTCCTCCAGCTCCTGCTGTGCATCCCCACCGCAGCAGCACCAATCTTCCTTATCTGCTTCCGAGGAAGCAAATTCCCCTCATGATCTGTTGGCCGGCTCTGCATCTTGGGGCACAAATGCTCACCAGAGCCTTGGGTGAGGAAGCCAGGAGCCTGATCCAGGGCTGTGGGAGCAGCTTGCTCCTTCCAGGCAGGCAGCAGCAGCAGATGGGAAGGAAAACCTCCAGGCTTGCAGGGAGAGCCTCCAGCCTTGCTTTGCCAGGGGATGAGGCATGGCAAGGGCTGGGGGACTGGACTGCACGGTTCCCACTGGCACCACTTGCACAGGAAGTTGCCCTGGATATAGAGGGAGCTGGAATCCATGCCTGTACTAGAGGAAGGGGCTTTCCCTGTACCCACCAACTCTGTTCAGCTGTTTCTCAAGAGAAACCTGTAATAGCTGCCTGATGCCCATAAGAGCAGAAACAGCGGGCTTGAGAGGCTGTTGCACGGGGCCTCCCTTGGAGCCCTGGAGACAGCCAGAGGCCTGGAGGGCTACGGGGAGGGCAGTGTGAGCCAGAAGGGCTGCAGGGAGAAGGAGGAAGAGATGGGAGAAAACTCCCTCCCTGCCTCCCTCCCCTCGCTGCGGCGCGGCCTGGCCGTCCCAACACAAACATTCCAGCTCGCTAACCAAACCCAGCTGCCTTGCTGCTGCCACGGGCCGAAAACCAGCGCCTTGCTGCGCGGCGCCCGCCCCGCCAGGAGATGGGGTGCAGCCTTTCTCTCCTCTCCCTCCTGCCCCAGCGCTCCCCTGGCCTCCCTTCCATTGCACACCTCACAGGGAGGTCAGGTTTAGCCCCTCTTACCTGTTTGCGTTTTCTAAGGTCTCCACTTTTTTCCAGAGTTCATTGTTTTCTGTCGTGTATGTTTCAACCCTGTGGGAATAAAACCCACGGCTGGTTAGTTACATGGGCTGGTCAGATGAAGCAGACGTTATCCTTGTCTCTCTGGCAGTGGGGGGGGGGGGGGGCAGTGGCCTCATCCATCGCCTGCAGATGTGGTCCTGGAGCCAGATGTTCCTGGCTTGCCTGGCTGTTGCCAGTCCCTAGGGAAAGGGGATGCGAGTGCGGGTGGACAGCTAGGTGTGATGGCCCAGGCTTTGCTGAGGGCTGAGAGAGCCAGCAGCACCTCCTGCACCCAGGACACGGGGGTATGCAGGTGTTTCCATCCCCTCCAACCCCCCCGGGGATGGAGGAACGGCAAAGGAACGGGCGGGGGGGTACAAATTCACACCTCTCCCACCCAGAGCAAGGACCTGTCCTGGCTGGGCGCCCTGCACAGGGCAAGCGGGCAGCTCTGAGCAAATGCTGGGCCAGCTCTGACTGCAGGCACTTGAGGGCAGCAGAGAACCTGCAGGCTGCCTCCCACCGCTCCCGAGAGGAAGGTGGTTGTGCCGTGCTCGGGACAAGATATCTCCAGGCCCGGGGACGCAGGGTTGCCAGCACCACCTCCAAGCCAGGCGTTCCGTGTAAAAACTGGGCTTACAGCAAAGGTGTCAAACTGAATGCTGAAGGGCCCAAGTATAGACGTTGCAGAAAGCCAAGCTGACCGACTTGTTGCATTCAAAAAAAAAAAAAAAAAAAAAAAGTCACTGAATGCTCCTTTTGGTTTGCATTTAAACCTGGCATTGTTTGAAAGCCATCTGTCACAGCAACGCGCTAGCGCTACAGAGCACTCACTGAGTGCACACAGGCACTGCAGCCACGTCTGGGGATGAGGCCCCAGCACAGAAAGCCCCGGTCCTGCCACTGAGCAAGGCTGGCCACCTCCCCAGCCCCGGCGTGAACAGTGGCAGTGTGGGACACCAGCTAGAGGTGACTTTCTCCGATGCCTGGACACGCACCGAGGTGCTGCTGGTGGAAGGGCGTGGGAACTCGAAGGTGCCTTGAGTCATCTGTTTTCGTTCAGCATTTCTGTGCACTTAGGCAAGATAAACAAATAGCATCGGGGGAAGAGTTAATTAAGGTTGGTTTGGAGGATTTTTTCCCATTTTGCTGATCTCAGGTGGTGTTAATAACAGGGAACAAGATGGTATTTAAACAGAAATGTGAGTTTACAGCTGGATCCCTGCATTCTTCTTTGCCTGGGAATGTCCACAGAGGCTGTCAGTATGGAGAGGATCACAGGATCAGGCTCTCAGGAGTTATTTTCTACCCTCGGTGACATATGTCATTGTCATGTGATGTCACCTAAGGCGTATGCTTGCCATACCTGCAGGACTTGAGGGTTGCAAGGAGCAAAACAAAGCTCATGCAAGGAAAGGGGAAAGGGAAGGGAAGGGAAGATGGTAATAACAGCACAATGTTTTTCTGGCTGACGGATGCTTGTGTCTCCACCTCATGGGGAGAAGGGGAAAAGCTATAGTCACTGCCCTCCAAGGGCTTACTCCTTATGGGACAGGCAAATTAGGAGCAACTTCTAGTGGAGAACATGACTCTTACCCCAAATCCCACCTTGCTGGCAGCCAAAATGGCCCATGTTCTGTAGGGGACCAGCCAAACTAAGCAGTTGGAAACACTAGGTTTCTAGAGCATTCTTCATCCTGGAAGAGGATTTCTAGGAGGGAGGGGAGTAGGGGCAAGATCCCAAACCAAACTTCTGTGCAGCCAGCCTTGCAAGGAATTGTGCTTTTTGAGCAAGTCAGTAGTTTTCTGAGTTGAAAATAAGCTTTTTTTTTTCTTTCTTTCTTTCTTTTACTACAAATGGATGGGGTCGAGGGGACTGTCAGAGCTGAAAGCACTAGAAAGAGGGGCTTTGAGGGAACAGGGATCCTTTTTAAAGGTAAGACTGAAAAGAAGAAACTTACTTTTTCTCTAGACACTCCACATATTCCTTCTTCTTCCTGCGACTCTCCTGAGCAGAGATCTGTGAGAGGGGCAGCCATCAGAGAGGTGTCAGTATCTAGAGTTATCGGGAGCCTCTAGACATTTCTTTGTGGCCCCCTTATCTTGTCTGCTCCCTGCATATACAGCACCCTCAGGTAAATGGGGAAGGCACCTTCCAGTCTGCCATTCTGACTGGTCTCTGGGAGGGATGGATGCTGCAGGCATGCAGCCTTCTTTGGGCCTGTAGACCACAACCATTTGTTGCAGCACGCCTGATCCCCTTGCTTCTGAGAGCATCTTTTGGGTTGCATTTAACTCCTCTGACTCACACGGGTACGTGCTGTGGCCATCTGGGCAGCTTCTGCCCCAGACCACTTCTGAGTCACTGGGTGACTAATTCAGGGTCTCATTATTTCTCCCACAAGATGCTTTCCAATCACAGTCTGATAGCTTCTGCCTGGCTAATGAGCTCTGTTAACCGCTCATGTCCTACGCTGTGAAGTGGCTCTTGTTTCCCTGTCCCTGCAGAGAGGCCTGACCAGGACAATCAGTCTGTTTTTTGATGTCTTAGCTTGTGGGCCCCATCCCAGGCCATGTACTTGCAGGAGATGGGCCAGAAGCCACAGTCTCCTGCTACAGCTGCATGCACAGCATGCATACAGAGATGAATTAGATGATCTTTAAGGTCCCTTCCCAACCAAACTGTTCTATGACCCATGGTACCATTTATGTGGATCGGGAGGCTTGTGCCAGTGGACCAAAGGTGGGATCCCATCTCTTCTGAGCTGAGGAGGCAAGGATAACTATAGCACTGGTCAGATGAAGCTGCTCTGGAATCAAGGGAACCTCACGGTTATTATTATTATTTTTTTTTTCAGTCACCTTGTTCTTGATTTTCCTCCTGACCCTCTTCAGTGCTTTCTCTTCTGCTTTGGTGAGGGGCAGCTTAGTAGGAATCGGGTAGCCCTCGGCAATCAAGGTGCGCTTCTCCTCTTCAGTCAGGAGCAGAGGGCCAGAGGTCCCTTGTAACTTCTGAAACACACACAGAGCTGCTATCAGCATCAGCAAGGAGTCCAATCCCAGTGGTCCTCCTTAAAGTTTTGTAGGGCAGCTAGGGGTGCAGTACAAATAGGCACAGTGCAGTGCTCCTTCCTGCTGTCACCCTGATCCTGGGGACACAGCTCAGCAGCTGCTTTCCTCTTTACCTGGAAGGACACCTGCTCAGTTATTCCTTTCTCTTCCATTAACTTCCTAAAAAAATCCCCCAGTGCAGAGGCCACTTCCCAAAGTACGGGGTGAAAGACAGCACTTGCTAAAACAAGGTAGCTGCATTTTGCAGGACACACTAGGCCTCTCCTCACTCCTGTGAACACCACCCTGCCCACACACCCCTGTGCCAGGACATCACATTATTTTGGCAGGGTGTTTCAGCTACGAGACCTTAACGAGGACAGGATCCCTCACGAGAGCCTCAGAAAGCCTCCAGCCCCCTCTGAGCACCAAGGAGCCCCGTGTCTCAGTGACATCCTGCTGCCTCCTTACATGTGGTGCTGTGAGGAGAGGTGAGGAGGAGATGGCAGTAGAAGAGCGAGCAGCGGGTCGGGCTGGGCTGGAGGGAGGCAGGGACCGGGGGCTCTGGGATCCGTCGCTGTCACTGCCGTGGCTGCTGGGCGGAGTTGGAGGCATCTGCACCAGGTCATCTACTGAGAATTAAGGATATCAAGTCAATGGCTGTCATGTCAGCTGTTGGGACAGTCACAGTGCCCTGAGAAGCAACAGGAGAAGGCACTGCCATAAAACAGGACTGAAAGGAGAGGGTGATGAGTTTTACAAGGTGGGGTGGGTCCAAGAACAAGGATGGACTGAGTATTGCCCAAGACAGAGGTGAGGCTGACCTCAAATGTGCTAAACTAGGAACTGCAGGAGTCAGAGAACTGGCAGGGGTTTTGCCAAGACACTGAAGGTGTCTTGACACAAAGCAATAGGTGTCAAGACACAAAGCAATAAGATGCCCTGGTGTCAACCAAAATGGAGTACAAAGCCCATGATGTTTTGCTCCATAGCCTGTTCACATGTACAGGAAGCTCTGCAGGAGAAGAGCTCTTCCAAAAGCACCACAGGGCTTGCACACTTGCCAGCACACTTGATCCAAAGGGGCTCTGGTCACTCAGCTGGTTGCCAAGCACTTGAAAACTGTCCCCACTTTGTACTAGAGAGCCCTGGGGGCCTTCATGGAGGTGGGAATATGCCTAAGGAATGTCTCTCTGAGGCAGAGTGGGAGTTCCTATAGTGCTTTCATTTGTACATCAGCGGACTTTCAGATGCTTGGGTTTCTTTCAAATTAAACTGGATCCTGAATATCCTGACTTTCCGATGGTTGTTTTTGGATAATGTTGCAGTCCCTCTGAGGATTTTAAAGGCACTCTTGCATATTTCCAACTCTGAGGTAGCCTGTTTTGCCTGGGACTCCCTGTCTCAACAATTCTGCGTGTGACTGTCAGTCCAGACACAGATCCGAGTTGGAACCGTGCCGTGCCCACTCATCTATTGGTCTGTACCTCAGTACTACCCTGTACACGTGGCTCTGCTCTCAGGTGTTATATAATGATGGTCTATATCTGAGTAATTTAGAGGAATTTATGTCAACCAGCAAATCTTCTTACCTGCAGGTACATTTAGAAACTGGTTCACCTCTTTGGGTTCAGCTTTGATCACAGGTGCTGGAGTCATTTCTATGGGAGTCTGTGGAAGAGAAGCAGAAAGAGTTCTTGGATGCTGTCGCTTCCCCTGCCCAGAGGCTCCCACCAGTTCTGCTCCCTGCCATTGCTTCCTGCTTTGTGTTCTGTCCCATATCACAGTTCTGCCCCAAAGCAGCCTCTCACTGCACACAACAGTAGCCAGGAGTCCAAACATAACCCCCTGAAGTCTGTGTCACTGGGCAGAAAGAGTGCAAACACGTGTTTGCAGAGGAACAGGCAGTGGCAGATGGATGTGCTGCCAGCCCGTGCACTGAGTACCTCCGAGCAGGAGACTACTTTTATCCTTGGCAGTTCTTCCCTTGCTAGACCCAGACAGTGCAATTTAAACCAACCTCTGCATTACCATGGGAAGCCCCTCTTTGATCTGCCTTCATTAGAAATGGGAGTATAGAGGTTGTACAGAAAAAGAAACAGAACAAAACCCCCATCCTGCTCACATGATCTTCACCAGGACCACTGGGCATCTGTTTCCAATTGGAGGGGATTGAGAGTTAAATAAAGAGTACTTTTCTTTCCATCTGGGCTGTGCTGCCCCTCAGCTCCCTGGCTCACCAGCCCCCAGGCCACCACAGGCTGGGGGAGTTTTTACACTGAACAGACACATTGCAAACTCCTCCAGACTGTAAACACAGCTGAGAGAGCGCCATGGTATGGCTGCCGAGCACACACAGCAGAGCTTCGAGGGCACAGCAAGTTCAAGCTGTGTAAATAGTGGAGGAAGTTTGTGCACAGTTTTGGCTGGAAGTACACATTTGTTTTGGAAGGTTGTTTAAATGGGAAGATGCTCAGCATGAGTGAAAAAAGGAAGTGAACCCCAGAGATGCTCTCCTGTTATCTGCTGAGCTGCTACAAGATAGCTGAGGTTCGTGTGAGACTGACTGGTCAGACCTTCCTGTCCAACACGGCTGGACTCAAGGACAGCCAAACTGAGCCCCCAGCTTCCTCCCACACAGCAGTGGCATAAAGTGACTCTCCTTCAGACAAACAGACTTCTTAAGGACTTAGATATGACCAACTGACTTGGCCCCTTGTTTCTTAAATACTAGTTCCCATTTCCTCATAGGAAAATGTGAGGAGGACCTGGAGTGGGGCTTCCATTTCCAGTGAGCAGCTGATAAAAGTGAGAGGCCATATGATAAGACCATGAAAAAGACAGTGGCAGGGCAAGGTTCTGTACTCAGAAGTAGTGGGGTCATTGGCATCACATTAACTGACACTGCTCTCTGAGAAAAAATGTAATCCCAAGTCAATGAAAATAAGCAAAAGAGTGGTTACAGAAATATTGGCAGATTGGAGGGGACAGGCCTCCAGCATGTGCGAGCTTAAAAGCCTTTGGGTATTGTGCCAAGGAAACATGCTTGTATTTAACCCAGATTGTAAAGCCTTCTGTGCCAGAGAAAACCCTCCTTCCATTGCTTTCTCTGGAAGGATAAACTGTCTTGTAGCTTCACTGAAGGAATCGAGAAGACAGTTCTAGCTAGCCTAAGGTTTGGTGCTGCTCTGACTGCTATTTCAAGAGAGGAATGATAAATAACGCAATATCTGGGCTCTGCATCACCCTCCTCTGTCTGCCCAAAAGCTAAATCACCTAGCAGGACCCTGCTGTCACATGGCTGGGTCCACATCAGCAGGGGTGCAGCTGTGTGAGAGCCCGGGTTCCCGATGGATCTTAGATGGGCTCACCTCCTCGGGGACTGGCAGTCTCTGCAGAGGGTTGAGGTTCAGCACTGGTATGGAGCTGGCAGCTAGCTGGGACTCAGGCAGGTCTAGAGCCAGGTTCTGTTCCTGTTTCACCATGATGGAGCAGAGCTTGGGCCCCAGAGACCACACTCCATTCTCCAGCTCTGAAACATGCACAACGTGAGAGTCAAACTCCAGCAAGAACAGGACAAGAAAAAAAAAAGGAAAAAAAAAAAAAAAAAAAAAAAAAAGCCATTCCGACAGCTCCCCCCCTCCCCCAGGGAGGCTGCCTTTCCAAGTTTAGCACTGTCACCACACAAGCATGTGCAAGCCCACAACAGAGGGAACAAAAAGGAACAAGCCCCCAGCCTGCGGGCTGCAGACAGGACAGAGCTACAGGGATTGTGTCTCTGCTCTTCTCTGCTCTCCCTGTGCAGCCCGTGCGCTGGAGGACAGCTGCTGGGTTTCTTCCCTGCTGATGTCTCGATCTATCCTCTGGAGCCTATTTGTATTTAGAGCTCTGTGTAAGAAGGATGCTGGGCTGGGCTCCTCCGGCAGCATAGGCAGCATCACAGAACTGCCAGGTGTGTTACCAAGAATAGCAGCACCTCTGTGCTAGCGAGCTGCAGAGGGCAAGCATGAAGGCAGCAAAGGCTGACGGGGGCCCATATGTGCTGCTCTGACATCCTGCTGATGCTGTGCTGAGTACCAGAGCTTTGCTGCATGAAGGAGGAAAGGATGAAAGAAGTCTGGTGTGGCTCCTTGCTTGTGGTGCTGCTCCCCTGTCTCACCTCCGCCACCCCGTGCTGCTCAGAGGCTGCATGCAGGCCTGCCATGCTGCCGTTGCTGGCAAGAGCATGAGCAGCAGCACCAAGTGTCTGAAGAGCACTGAAAGGAGCTGTGTGGGGCCACTCTCTTCAGTCCCTGCCTGCCCCTGTCCCCTGCACATCTGTGGCATGAGCCGGGCTCACCACTGGAAGCAGAGATCCCAAGAGCTAGGATTCAGGCAGCGGTGCAGCTCAGATGTGGAAAAAAAAAAGCTGCTAAGAAGGAGAGCTGCCTGGGCTCTGCTCTGAAGTTTTGGTCCCCTTATTGCTCTTCAAACACTTCAGCCTGCCAAAAAGCTACTTCTAGCTGGCCTGGAGCCTGTATCCTCCTCTCTAATCCTCATCTCTTCCCTTCCCCTTTTTATCTGACAACCAGAAACTCATTTGTCTTGACACAGGACAGAGTTTTGCTAAGTATGTCACCAGATAGTGCCCCAGTTGGCTCAGCATGAGGAAACATTCAGGCTCACTCGCTGGCCCCCTGCACTTCCCTAAATGCATACAGTGCTCACAGACCTGGGGGAGCTGCCTAGCTGTCTGCTGCCCACAGCACCTCTGCAGTGCAGGGCCCAGTCTAGAAGACATCCTGGCAAGAGGAGGGGGCGAGAAAGGTCCTTCTCAGCTCCACAAAAGCCTGCACAAAGTAGGGCACAAAAGAGGCATCTTTTAGATGCATGGCATCTTTTGCAATGTTGTCCTCAGGAGAGGACAGGGTAGAATCTTTTGACACGAAGGTGCCAAAGCTTGGGCAGGAATTACATCAGTTAACACAGTATTGTCCCTTGCCATTGGCATGTGTCGTCTTCCCATCTTTGGTTTGGCACCCCTTAGTTTGCTGCATCGATAGGTCTTCCTAGCAGAGGCTCGTTCCTTCCAGCTCCCCGTGTGGCTGGAAACCTTCGAACTGAGACACCAGCTGCTGTGGCTGCTCTGTGTGCGTAGTGGCGCAGCGTGCTGCTCCCAGTGCTGCTGGATTGCTTCCTGGAGCTTCCACCATGCAGCAGGGCCAGCAGCACTGGGGAGCGCATCAGGCAGGGCTGTGCTGCACGGCCGTGACAACTGAGAGGTCGCTGAGCAGACACAGACTGAATTGCATTTTCTTTGTCCGACTATGTACACCCAAACCACAGCTGGTAATGAAGTCCCAGTCACCCCTGGTATGCAAGCAAGACCTTTCTTATAGAAGGAGGCAAGGTGTTACATAGCCACAAGTATTTGCAGACAAAAACACCTTGGACTTTCTCTGTCTGACCACAGCCTGTTACAGAGATGAGTGATCTTGAGAGGTCTTCCAGTCTGTGCTTCCACTGCAGGCAAGTCCAGCTAAACCTGTGTCAGGCCTGGCAGAGGGCTGTCTGACTTCATCTTATTCCTCTGCAAGGCGGTTAGGACTCCACAGCTTTCCCCATTAAATCTTTTCTAGGATTTCACTATGCCCATGATGGGAAGGTTTTGCCTATTGGCTAATCTGAAATTCCCTTACTATGATTTTAAGTCTCACTCTCCTCATCCTTTGTTTCTGTTGCAAAACTTTGCACATCTCTTTTTCTCAGAGGCATCCTCCATCTGGGAGGGCTGCTGCTGAAGCAAGTTACCAGAGCAGACCACCAAGGGTTTTCCCCATTCAGATTTGACTCAGCAAGAGAGCAGCCCCCTGTGCTGTCAGCCCAGACAGCCCAAGGAGCAGACACCCAAATAAGTATGTGCTGTCCTCCCGTTTCCTGTCTACATTCTGACCTTGCTCTCTTTCCCACCCTCAGAGATTTATCTGGGGAATGATTGGGTTGCAGACTCAAACATATAAGCCATGAGAGGGTCAAGGAGGGACTGAGAACGAGGCCTTTTGTATGGACACATCTAAGTTCTGCTGTCTGAGAGAACATTTCAGAAGTATGGCCAGTCTGTAACCACTGCAGAATCCACTGCATATTGCTGGGTGAGGGATGCCAGGAAGGTCGTCTTCTGCTGTCGGTACTCTGTACATAATGGGAAAAAGTATGGCTGTGAAATAGCCATAGCTGCCCTGGGTTGGAGAGGTGGTAAGACAAAGAGCAGCGAGGAAGCAGGACCTGGACAGGAGTGCCGACACTAGCCCTGAGGCTGGTTCAGCACCCACTGTTTTTGCACGACCCCGGCTCTCCCTGCTCCTGAATCACACCCTGCTAAACTGAGGGCTGGTACTGAGAACTGGAGCAGCCAGTCTGTGTGTGCAAACCATCTGGAAAGCAGACTCCACTGATAAACAGGGTCACAATGCACCCAGCAGCTTGCCCTAGCTGACCCATGTTAGTGGGAACCATGTGGGAAGGGGCAGGATTTGGAAGTGCTGGAGGTCTGCAGCAAAGCTGGGAGAAAGCTGATAAACAGCAATCCTCGGCCAGCTCCAAGCCTAGACAGAGCCTGGGCATTCCTGAGGAGCTCTGCAGACCAAGCAGTGCTTGGTTAATGTTAAAGAAAAGCCACTCCTGGGTAATTAATTTGAGCTGAGTGTCTAAAAGGACTGAGACTGGATGGAGCTGTGCCAAAAGGACTGCACAGTGTTAGAAATACTGGACCTGACTCAGGGCTACACTACAATATGACTCACATCCCATTACAAGCCAAGATAGCCCTGGAAAGACGGGCTGAATTATCCCACTGCAGGACGGGGTGCATAGGTACTTGCCACACCAACCCCTGTACTTGCCACACTGACACCTGGCCTCTCTCCCTGTACAGAGCTCATCTGCACCCTCAGAGAGCAAGTGGCAGGCCCACCTCGAGCTCTCCAGGGTTATGTGCTTCACGCTGTGCTGGCCTCTGCCCAAGGGGGAATGTCACACTCCATTCAGGAGACTCGTGGTCTTGCCTTGGAGAGACTGCAGCTGAAGCAGGCGTATGCCCAGACACAGAGGAGAGGAGAGGATGTGGTGACAAGTGTCCAAGGGAGGAGTCCCTGAGGTAGCTTCATGCAGCCAGGCTTCATGGAGCATTTCACTGCTCTCTACAACTCATGCTTTTTGCTTCTCTCATTCCCAAGCCTCATCCTCCTTGTGTTCATTTTCAGGGGCAAAATAATGACTCGTCTGTGCGCTCACACTGGTTTGTTTTTTGTTAGTTGCCTGGTTGCCTGTCTGGGCTGAGTGCTCTCCAAGACCGCACTGGGGTTAAAGCTAGGAAAAAAGAACCGTGCAAATGGAAAGCTTTTTGGTACCAAAGCAGAGCTTGCTCGGCCTGCCACGAGCCTCTCTCCCAGCACTTCTCTGAGTGGCCCCTACGGAACATGGGAGGAATGGCTGTGCTCTTTGCAGGGACCAAAGAGGCAGTGGAGGTCAGTTCCACTCCTCCTGCCTTTGTACCACAGAGCTGGGATCCTTCCTGGCCATAATAGGGAAGCCTCTGTCCCAGGACTCACTCTCATTCAAAGTAATGGCTTTCTTCTGTGTATACTGAGCCTATGCCACTGCTTTTTCAGGCAGCCTGGTTGTCCATCAGCTGTTGGGACACCCACACAGTCCCGCAAATTACAGGACTCTCTGCAAGGACGGCTCTAAAAATATCCAGCCATCATAAATTATCCTGAAATGAATTGTTTTAAAAATAGGTTTTGAAATGACTGTTCCTCTCTGTCTCCTGCTAAAAGATCTGCTGGTCAAGAAGCCACTTAGCTTTCCACATGTACCAGCACTGGTTGCAGCCAGAGACGCATGCTTCCTATTTCCAAGCCAAAACCCTGCTGACGGATGCCAAAACAGACCTGGATCTGGGGCATCCACACCCAAGCTTGCAGGATCCTAAAAAGACATTGCCTATTGCTTGCCAGAAGCTGGCAGCACACAGAACCACAGCCAACTATCATCCTCATAAGTAAGTTAGCCCGGCAATGTGGCCGTCAGAGCACAAACTGAAGGAAAAAAATGTGGGCTGTATTTGACAATGGCAGATCAAATTCTTCCCTGGATTAGCCATGCGCAAGCCCAAGGAATAGCCAGTTTGTCCTTATACATGGAAGGCAGCCAGAGCCTCTGCTAACAGATGTGCCTGAAGCTGTGCAGTGCGCACGTCTCATGCTCACCGTTAGCATTATCTTCAGTCTTGACAGGCATGAGGGGGCTCTGGGGAGCAGAGTCTCCACTGAGGGAGTAGCTGTGCTCTGCCTGGATGCCTGGAGTGGGTGGGTCCAGGTCCATGTCCAGCAGCGGGTTCTTTTCAGCCAGCACTGGGTCATCAAAGAAACTGCTGAAGAGGTCGTTGGAGAAATCCTCCATGTTGTCGGAGAAGTGATCCAGGTTCTCGGAGAAATGCTGAGGAAAGACCAAGGGAGAGGGATTCTTAGTGTCAAGTCCAGGATGTATCTTAGAGCCTTCCTCTGCGCTGAGAGCCAAACCTCAGTGACAGCCCTTTCTGGATGGGAAAACGCAGCTGCTATCCCTTCCTTTCATCAGTTTGTTAAAAACACTACAAATTTAGATAGAAAGGGCCTAGGTGCTGTTCAGCATCTCTGCCTGTTTATCTATGCTGCAAACACTCACGAAACTCTTCTGTATTCTCACATCCCCCCCCCTCCTCAGTGTGTAACTGTCTTCAGCTTCCCAGCATCATCTCACTACGACATCTAGCCAGAGCACAAGGCAAGAAATCCCTGTGATGACAAAATGCAAGTGTGGCAGAAAATCATGGTCTTCAGCACCTGTCTGTGGTGACAGACACTTTCTCATGTTCTCTGCCAGCGGCAATAGGCACTCTGATGCCCCAGAGAACATCAAACCAGCTGCTGATTTCTATCAGAGAAAAAAAAGATCAGTTGGATCAACATAACAGGAAGGCCCCCTGTTGTATTTAATTTCCTCTGGGATTTCACAGCCCCTCTGTGGACCATATGAAGCTGTCCTTCAGCCAGATAATGCCTGTGAAATTCTGCTCCCCGATGAAGTTTAAACACTACAGATGGGCTGTTAACAACAAACAATCATTCCACTAATCATTCCAGTAACAGCCAGTAAATCTGGCCGGGGTGGCTGTGGAGCTGGGCTCCTGATGCCACAGGGAACCTGCTTCCTTTGAGGCATATCCTCCTATTCAGAAGTCAGATCGCTAACTTTTCCATTTGCTACAACAAAGCACTGGTTGGGCAGGGAGAAAAATTATGATTGCCAAACACCAGCTGAAAAAGTATCCCATTTGTTGGCAGATTGAGGCTTCTGGCTCACAGAGAGGAAAGAAAAGACAGATACATTCAAGTGACTATATTACACAGACGGAACTGTGCAACTTAAATGAACTGGAGAGAGCTCAGCCGAGTCAGACTGGGTCCCCCCCGCCTGCAAAAGCATCTGGGTGGGCAGAAAGGCATTGAAAGCAGCATACTGAAATACCAGGAGAAATAGGGTATGGGTGAAAGAGAGTGGGAGAGAGCACGCAGGTCCTGGAGCAGAGGCATGAACGCCAGGACATTCCAGTGGGAGAGCTGAGCTTGGGAATGAGCCCAGCTCCTGGAGGAGCAGGGGGTGCACGCAGCCTTTCTTTCCCCACCTCTAGCACTGAGGGAGGTGTTGGCCAGAGGACCCCGGATGTCGGAGCCTGCAGGTTCCTGTTCCTACAGGAAGGTATATTTGTTTTACCTGAGCACAATAACGCTCTGTCAACATTACGCAGGCTGTCAGAGCGCAGGGTGAGGCTGGAGAGCGAAGGAGGCTCCAGCTGAACAGGACCACGCTTCCCACCAAGGGGGAGAGAGGGAGGCAGCGAGCTGCTGCAGTTTCCATTGCAGCAGTGCCCTTCACACCCTAACATCGTCCCTCAGCCACTCAGTTAAAAACTAGATGCCCACTCCACTGCCTGGAGTGACAGACAGCCCAGCCCGACACACTGTCATCCCTGGGAGGGCAGACACTGCTTGTGCAGGTACAGCGGCAAAGGCGCACTCGTGCTAAATCCCAGCGCTGAGGCCCTCCCCGGGATGCCAGGGCTGAAGTTTCCTCCACTTGTTCCCAAGCTGGAAGCAGGGCTGGCGAGGTAGCTTGGTAAAAGCTACCCAGCCACTTCCAAGTTGCCTAGAAGCATTTCAGCGCTTCAGTCGGGTGACAGCAGACACCTCCCATCTGTGCTGAGCATAACCGTTCTTCGGAGGGAGCTGAGTCAGCAGATGGAATTGGGTTAGATATTTATCTAAAAAGCCCTGGCAAACCACGTTTTGGCCTATCCTACAGCACAGGGGGGGTAAGAGAGTTTGGAGTCCTGAGCATTAACCCCAGAGAGTGCCTGCTCATGTAACAGCTGTTCTTTGTCTTGCTCTCTCCAAACAACACAAGCAAACACAGGATATGAACACGATACCCTTACGGTAAGGGTGAGAATGTAACCGCGGAAAAGTGAAGGGATTCAGGCTTCTGGGTGCCAGTGCATCACGAGACCACAGCAAAGCCGAGATCTGACACGAGGCCTCCAAATCGTTTACGTACTGTCATAGCCATCAAAACTAGAGTGACCACATAACCCTGTAAGAGAAGCGGGGCTGGATGGACAGCTGCAGGGAGAACCGTCTGTGGCTCTGCCACGTGCTTCACATTTCTTTCACAACTTTGCATTAACAAAGGCAGAAGTGGGAGTGAAGACAGTCAGGGAGAAGATGCATTTATGCATTAGTTCCACTCACTGTCTTTTAGCAGCTTCCCACCCACACTCAGAACAAGGATTTCTTGGTCAGTCAACAGTCTTGTCATTGTAGGACAAACCTACCCAGAGGCAAGAGGAGGAGGTGCGCCTCTGGGTTTACTCTGAAACCAAAAAATCGCCCCAGCAGTGGCTAAGGGGTGAGACATCAGTAGTGAGAGCAAGGGGCTGAGCACCAACTCAGGCACAAAAATCAGCATGTCCTTGAGGGTTTGTGGTTCTTCTTTTAGACACCCCACAGCAGGCTGTCAGGAGGACCTCCCTGCATCAAAGTGAGGATGAAGAGGCAGCACCATTCTTCCAGAGATGCAGGAGCTCAGCTCCCCCGAAGCCCCCTCTCTCCCAAGAGACAGAGACAAAGCAGCCCCTTTTCATCTCCCATCACACAGAACTAGAGACTGCTATTTTATTCAGAAAAGGAAGCAAGAGGCAACGGAAAACAGAAGGAAGGGTAAACCAAGGATAACAACATGGCTTTGTAGCTGGCTAAATCCACAACAGAGACTACAGGACAAGCAGGAAACTATGCCACTAAGTCCCAATAAGATTGCTGTGTCTGCTGGGTGGGGTTTGTCCTCTTCTGATGCCAACAGGTTTGTTAGCTTTAGGATAGATTGCTGATTACTAACGGTACCCATGGCTGCAGCCACATGGTAACAGGAGAAAGTGTCCTCTTGTCCAGATCCAACCGTGGTGGGCACAGTGAAGAGGAGCCCAGAGCTATTTTGGACAGGTGCCCTCAAAACCACCGCAAGTTAGCCTAGATTGAGCCTGCTGGCCCAGAACATGCAGACTGTGCCACCCATTCTCAGCAGGAGAGCTGCACTTATCTGGCAAAACTCAGAGAGGGCATCGGCTGCTCTCTTCCCTACAGTGTGCGAGAATGCTCTGGGTAACTGCAGGTCCCAGGGTGCAGTGTCTTGGGGCTGTGTGGATCAGGTGAGGCAGAGCATGGCAGAGTCAATGCTCCCAGATTCTGAATGATAACAGGAGCAGGTTAATTGCCCCACCAAATGAGCTGTAGTTTTATGCTGGCTGGAAGCTGACGTGCCCGGGAAGGTGCTGTACCTGCCCTTCCACAGACTGGAGCAAGCACAGCCGAAGGCCTGCATGTGCTACCACTAAATGGAATGACTGTGTGGGGCTGTGGAGAGATTTTTATGACACCACGGCAATGAACATCTCAGCAGACCAGGGTCATGTGTAAGTAGAAGGTCCAAGAAAGAGTGCACTGGCATTGGTGGGGATGGTACAGAGATGCAGAAGCAGAGCAGGCTCATCACCTCACACAGTCTCTCTTCAAGAGCATCTTCTAGCCAGCTCCCTCTCCTGAGGGAACTGGCCAAGCATTTCTAATTGTGACACTGAAGTAACCTGTAACTCTGCTGAGATTGTTCTTTAAGATATCTGAAGTAGCTTTCATGCAGACAGGACTGGCTTGAGCAAGGGGGACCAGTCAACTGGGAAACGTGATTCCTTACCATCCTGGGCCAGAGAGAGCGGGTGTGAAGTGTACTGGGGGAAAACAGCTTCCAGATGGGATACGGAGCTCACAGCACAGTCTCATTTTGCATTATTCCCTCCTGCTATCTCCCCCTCCCTTTCACACCCTCCTTCCTTCTTCTAACTACTCTCAAAAGCCAAGAAATAGCACGAGATGTGTTTCCAAAGCTGTATTACCAGTGAGCGGTCAGGGAGGGGGCAGCCAAGGGACAGAAACGCAATGGCGAGGATGTGCTGGATTTCCTGATCCAAGCCTGATTTCTAGCTGCCCATCCCCCTCAGCGTGGTTCCGGGAGGATGGGGAAGCAGTGCCCAAAGGGGACAAACCTGGGTGTGCAGGTACAGGGGAGGTGATGACCCCCTTATCTCCAGGCAGCCCGAAGCTGCTCTGATGCCACAGGAGAATCTGCTCGGGCTGAGGCCACCTCAGCTGCAGGGAGAGTGCGAATCTGTCAGCTGCTGGCTCCTGCTCCCTCCCACTCCTGGTGACCGACATAGGCACCGAATCTTCCAAACATATTTCCACCACATGTTTTTACCCTGACCTCATGCTTAGGGTTGTCTAAATAGCAAACTGTGTGTGCGTGCGTGCACTTCTCATTCGAACACCCCTTCCTGTTGTACAGCAGTTATCTTGGGAGCTAATGCAAGGCATCCAGACATCCAAATGCAAGCTCTCTATTTGCCCCCACCCAGAGCTGGTGTTGGACCTCTGGGGGCCGCAGGCAGAAACTGAAGCATTGAGCTTTTTCCACTGCCCAGATGTGCATGGGACACCTTGAGGTGCCACTACGGTAGCCCAGTGGCCCCACAGACAGCTGAAGGAGGGGACTGTTTCCCTGCATCCACTTCTGCATTGTGGTCACTTCTGTCTCTCCCTTTCTCTTTCACACATCCATCCTTTGATGGTGACTTTCCTCTCCCCACCTCCAGCGGAGTTGTTTGGAGACAATCTCCCTTCAGGACCAGTTTAGTTCTCACAGCCTCCATGCTCCCACTACGATGGTCTCACTCCAAGGAGAAAGCAGCAAGGGGCTAATCCAGCTGGGCGGCAGCCCAGGCCCTGGAGACGAAGGGCCTTTGCAGGTTGGAGGTTCTGCTTGTGCTGGCAGGCAGTGCAGATGAGGAGGGGATTCTTCTGACTTTTCTCTTTTATTTTTGAAAGTATTTTTCCTCTTTGCTTGCCAAGATAAATCTTCTGTCCCAGCTGTGACATCTGCATTTCCCTTCTCTGCTTTCACTAAGGAATGAAGCCCCCTGCACTCCAGCTTCACAGCCGAGGTTTCCTTTACATTCCAGGAAAGAAGAGCCCATACACTCCAGACAGTCCTTCTGCTCGCTTTAAAATGCAGTGAGTTGCAGAGCTTATGAAAGCGAAGGTCTTGAGATCATTAACAGGATCCATGCAGGATGGACAGATGCTGTGCACACTTCTCCTCACGGTCTAGTTGGTGCATGTGCACCCCATGGGGCACAAGCGGTCATCCAAGCACCTCCTAGCTCTCTCAAACCATGCTGGCAGCCCTGTGTCCTCACCCACATGGCTCTTTGTGTCTCCTCACCCCTCATGTACCACAGCTCCCTGCTGCTCCACTCCTGCTCAGCCCAGGCTCCTGTTCTGCCTGGGCAGTTTGCCCCCTGCTGTTATTGCATCTCTGCATGGCACGGCTGAAGCGCTTCATCCTGAACCATCTGCAAACCCCAACACTACTTCCCTCCAGCATCCCAAGCAGCAGTCCTATCTTTCTGAGACTGCCAGTAATGCCCAGGTAACCCAAGATGATTTTCAGCTTTGTGACATAAACCAGACACCTCCCTGACACCCAGCCTCCAAGCGGCAGAGGGCTTAGCTCAACCTTATCTGGAACCAGCCCAAGATTTTATTGCCTTCTGTAGAATAATGCAGAATGACAGGAAAAGGGATGGGTAGGTGGGGTGTAGTGTCACTGAAGACAAGGCAGGGGACCTGCTTCCCTACAGCTGAGCTGTGCCATCCCTGCAGGGCACATGGCCCCTCAGAGCGAAGGTGCTTCGAGCTGTAATTCTTTGGAAGCAGCCTCAGCCATGTCCCCGCTGCCTCACGGAGTCCCGGCAGAGCTCCTTGTGGAAACCTCCTTCCACCGAGCACCTGTGCCAAGGGGCCTGGATTTACAATTTCCAGCGCTAGGCGCCACAAGACCTAGGAGGGACGACGGAGGCTCAAGACACAATCAGGGGAAGGCGATTGCGGGAGCGGCGCCAACACGAGGCGCTCCCTTGGGGCCCTGAAGCGAGGGAGGTGAGGGCAGCCGAGGTCCCCGGGGACCCGCAGCCCCCTCACGAGGCGACACCGCCCGGGGTGGGGGGACCAGGGGCTGAGGAGAGCGCACGGCGGGTGCTGTTGGGGGGTGTGAGGGGGGCACCCCGCCATCACCGGCGGTTAACGGTCGCCGCCGCACGCTTCCAACGGCCGGCAGCGGCCGCAGCCCATTGGCCGGCGCCGCCGAGCGGCGGCCAATGGGAGGCGGCTGCCAGGAGCCGGGCGGCGGCGGCGGCGGCGAGGCGGGCGGGAGGAGTGCAGGGTTAGGACGGAGCGGCCCGCGGGCCGCCGCCACACGCAGCGCCTCGACGGGGCGCACCGAGCCGCCACCGGCACCGGCTCCTTGCCCCTGCCCTTGCCTTGTCGCCCTCACGGCTCGGCTGGGCACTGAGGGAACCTCACGGGGCAGCGCCGGGGGGATGAGGGGGCGAGAGCCCCCCTCGCCCCCTCATCCCCCCCGGCGCTGCTCCATAGGGCGGCCTCCTCTACCCAGCGGCCGTAGGGCGGCCTCGTCTACCCAGTCATTTTCCCCGTAGAGGCACCTGCTGCACGGCTTTCCACACGCTCCGGGGTGGGAAGCAGCCGTTTGCCGGCTCTGCACGAGACTCGCGGAGCCTGTGGAGACGGGAGCGTCTCCTCCCAGCAGCAGCGCCCTGGAGGATAAGAGGAATGCCTCTGCCTTCCAGCTCGCTCGTGCTGCATGTGCGCTACGTAGGCCCAAATTTCCTTTGGCTTACTTTGACTCGGGTAAAAAAAAATATAATTAGAGCAGGATTTAAACCGTGTACAAAAGTGGACGCAACCCCCTCGGAATGAAACATTTAGATCAGCTGTTCTTAACTGTCATTTGGCAGAATACGGGGGGCTATTTCTAGGAGTCTGTGAAAGGCAATTAAAAAGTTTGGGGCTTTCAAAGCATTTTTAGAGCTCAGAACCAAAGATACCTGCCTACTACAAAAAGCAGCCTGCATTTCTTAGCCATCGTGGTGGCTGGTGGGCTGCACTCGAATGGAGGTAAATGGGGGTATTCCCCATGGGAATGCAGGTACCCCCTGGGCAAGCCATTTGGGGTCTTTTCCTCTGCTCCTCATGCTGAGGTAGTGCCAAGAGAAAGAAGTCCCTGCCTCCAGGTCTCTGCTCCCTTGCCTGAATTGGTGCCTTACCTCTTTGTGTTGACGTGGCAGCCGCTGCTGAGTTTGCAGCAGGCTTCCAAACCCACCCTAACTACACTCCTGGGGCCCCAGGAGTCTTTCAGCTGCTGTAGTTTGGGAGGGGGTTAATGCAAACTTTATCTCATTAGGTGTGAAAATGCAATGCATCAGCTTTGGGAAGGCCCCATCTGCTACGTTACCCCAATCCACCTCCAGCCAGACCTACCCTTTGCAAAGCCCATACACATATCCCTTCTCAGTCCCTGCAGAGCCACAGCAGCCAGAACACACTTGGGTTTCTGCAGCCATGCCTGTTGGCATGCAGCACCCCTGCACAACCTAGAGGTGCAGCTCAGGCCCAGCCCAGACAATCTAGAGCCAAATGTACCATGAGAAAGCCCCCTCATGTTAATTGTGTGTGGCAGGTCTGCCTGGACAGCTTAGGGAAAAAATCTTGATGCACTGCAAAAGTCCAAATAGCAAACAGAAGGCTAGAACATGTGAGAAAAAAAGGAAAAATACCGTGAGTAAGGCTATGCCACGCTACTGTAGGGCTTCATCTGAGTTCCCTCCAGATCACAGAGGCGCAGAGAGCATCGGCTCAGATGAGCAGAGGTCCAGGAGGTCTGCATAGAAAGACTGGAGCTGCTGAGGGACACCAGGAGGAACCTGTGGTCCAGGGCAGTCACCTGTGAGTGCCTGTGTCTCGCTACGGTCTTGGCAGAGAGGGACCCCCATGGTGCAATGAAAGGCAGCAGGCAGGGCAAGAGAAAGAAAGTGCTACTTTACTCTGCATGACTCTGTGCACTACGCTGCTGTGCTGCAGGGAAGCCGAGGTCGCGGTATCCCGAAAGACACGAAATAAAGCATGAATGAACAATGCAATTAAAAATCATTTGGAAAGGGTGCAACTGCTCAAGCCAGTCACTAGTCAGGGGGATGGGGAAGTTTGTTCTGTAAACACCACTCCAACATTTCTTCCAACTTTCTTGGAAGCTTCTGGCCCTGTCCAATACTGGGTTAGAGCCACCAGAGTCGGCAGATCTCCACTCTTAACACAGCTCTTCACCCCCATGTTATTATGGGCCTTTTTCTCTGTATCTTGCATGAAAGGCAATCGAAGCAATGGGAAAGGTGCCCTAGGAGACAGAGGAAATCTGCTTTGGGAGATAACCAGAGCAGGAAGATCTGTATTATCTTTACAATCATCTTCATTTGTCTCATTGAAACTGTTTAACACTCGGAGAACAAAATCAGAGATAATCCACATTTTGTCCCCTGTCAG
Source organism: Oxyura jamaicensis (assembly GCF_011077185.1). Taxonomy (NCBI): domain Eukaryota; kingdom Metazoa; phylum Chordata; class Aves; order Anseriformes; family Anatidae; genus Oxyura; species Oxyura jamaicensis. The sequence goes on from NC_048897.1 coordinate 30,773,798, forward strand.
GTCCCTGGAGAGCCATAAAGAAAAGCCTTGGAAGAGGACGATAGCAGTACTCTGTTCAAGTCCAAAAGCTGAGGCATGCAGCTAATACCAAACATTACTGGTGGGTTTCATTCCTTGGGCCTTTTGTAAAGGGCAAATACAGAGCAAGTAAATCTGGACCAGCTGATTCATGACTCAGGGATGTGAAGGGTTTTGACTCAAAATCTTCAGAGGTCGAGAGCTGGGACTCTCTTTAGCGGCAAGGCTGGGCAAGAGACAGGTTTTATGACCAGCATGCTGAATGGGGTCCCACCAGCTGCCCAAGTGCTTGCTGTCTCTGCAGATGGGATATGTGCAGGCGTCCCGGCTCTGGGGGAGCCCTGCATGAGCTGGAATGGGACAGGGCACTGTCTCTTGCAGTCTGTGCGCGTGCATGTGTGTGAGATATTCCTGCTTCTGGGCACCAGGACTGTTTTCAAAGCAGTTCAGCTTGGAACGCAGATTTCTGACCTGCTGCCAATATCCCAGTGGAAAATCTGTGCCCTGAGCAACAGATAGGAAATTAAACTTCAGCTCCAGCGCTGAGGGTATCATTTTCACCTCAGCGGTGGAGCTGCAGAAACAGGAGTCTCTGGAGGATGGGGAAATCCTTCCCTCAGGGCAGTAACACCTCTCAGGCCACTCCTCACTACTGGGGCAGCCTGGATTAACTCCTTCTTCGGGGAGCAGGGAGGTGTGGTGTTACTGTGCAAGGGGTCAAGGCCCCACGTTTCCAAAGACAGGGATGGAGATCTGACTGATCAGAGATAACACAGCCACTTCAGCCACGGGATGAAAATCAAGGCTGAAGGAGAAAAGCACCCTTTCGCAACACCTGGCTCTCCAGCCATCCCCTCTCCAAGCAGGACTTCTCTATGACAAGGCCCAGCAGCTGAGCTCCCTGTAGCTGGTGAAAAGAAGTAGAAACCTCAAGATGCCTGGGATCAGTGCTGGAGTGTCTGCAGAAACCTGTGGATTTGGGAATCTGTTCTCTGGATACTCCTGGAGCAGCACAAGGAGCTGATGGGTGCTCACAGGTTTTAGAGACTGGGGGAATAGGCGTGGTAATAACATATGGATCCTTACCTAGCTGAGTGGAGGAGCTATATTTATAACTCCTGCTTCAAACTCATTATCTGAGCTGCACAGAAAGAAACATCTAGTCTCAGTTAAAAAGCCTTCAGAGAAATCCATCTCTTTCTAACAAAAAAAAAAATAATAATAAAAAAACTTGTAGAAGCTAACTACATTCACCAAACAAATGAGTCATTTCAAACACTGACTCTAGCTTAAATCTCCAGACAAAGCATTTTCTCGGGGATTTTGCTGTTAGATGAACAAACCCTTACTACCAGAGATCCTTGTGAAAACAAAACCAAGTCACTTTTTAATCTGCATAGTGTGGCATGGCACAGCCACTCTACCAGGTTGTTCTGCAGGCAGCAGAAGCACCACGGGTCTCGTTGCAGGCAGGGAGAATTTGGACACTTAATTAATGACGGCAGGCTCTAGTCATGTAAGTCCGTATTAGCAGCAGATTCAAAGATTAAACTGCCTTCTGTATAATTAATTACTAGGTTTTAACATAATCAAAGCACAGGTGGAAGTCAGTGGTTCCTGTGTCAGAAGTTACAGCCCTGCCACAGTGGCTTTGTACTGCAAGGCAATAACAAAGACTGAGAAAACCAAGAAGGAATCTGCAGTGGTTTGGCTTCCAGGCATCCTATCAGATAGGGCCTAATTCTGCATGTGTATGATCCAGGACCAGAAGCAACAGCAGGCTCTTAGTATCCATCTTGGTTTTATGTGCAACAAAAGAGAAGAAGCTTCAATGAAATCTTACCCCTCTGTACCTTAATCCTGATGCCCAGTGACTTTCCCTAAGCATGGAGCTCTCCATATACATGAAATCCTTCACAAGTGCCCGGTGCGTGTCCCAGCATGGACGCACCCAGCCCTGTTCCTGTCTGGGTGCTCACAGACCCAGACCTCATGCAACCCTCTTCCCTCACGCTCCTCCGTCGCCTTCCTCCCATCTCCTCCTGAAAGGGTGCACACATCTGGGTTGGCTTTATTGTGCGATAAATCTCACCCTGCATCTTGGGTTCATTTTCTGAAAGTTTTGAATGGTGTCTTGGAAATGCTGTTGGACAATAGGAGCTCTTTGAACCCAGGCCAGCTGGACGGGGCTCCTTGCATTGCAGCTGACATGCAGGCTTTGGCGGTCTTTCTCGACTCTTTCCTCTCCTCTTTTCTTTACAGCATTTGAATTGTCCTCAGACTTTATTTTTGGAGCGGGCAGTGCATTTCTGCATCTTTTCATCATTATATTATTGTTAATTACAGTTAGGACTATTTCTCTTTCTGCTGGCACTCCTGGGTGGACCTCTCCTCTCTCACTTAATGTCTTGGGTAAGACTACCTTGGCTGCAACCAGCTTAAGCAGTGACTCAGAATCCCTGGCCTGCTCCCAGGAGAGATGCAAGAGTTTTGCCAGTTGCTTTATAAAGAGGCCATCGTTTTCCTCAGCTACTCTCTCGCTCAGCAGAGCTGAGTCGGGTGGAAAAGCTTGGTGCTGCGGTTCCAGTGAGTCCATCCCAGCGCTTCTGGACTGGCCGTCCCTGGGGTGTTACTGAAAGCAGAGCCCTGCTCCCTCCAGATGCAACCAGGGCAACTTCTGAGCCAGGTGGTGGGATACTCCACTGAACAGCATTTTGCTCCCTGGGGGTCACTGCTCTCCACTCCCCCGTCCCCCGGGCCCTGGAGGAAACAAAGCTAGGCAAGGCATGTGGCCAGGATGAGGCATCGCGAGGGAGAGAATACTGTCTGCGACTGTCAAGCTATTGCCTAATGGCCCATCACACAGCTACCCACATCTCGAGTCAGAGCAGAGAGCAGTGTGCTCTGAAGCAGGCCCCTCATGTAGCTGGGTGTGAAGTTTGCTTGCAGCAGGGGTGAACTGTACAGAGAGAAACCCCACCTAGAGAAATCACACCAGCCGTGTTCAAACAGCATGCTTTTTGTGGAGGCTGAAGTGCACACCCTCTCTGTCTTGTGTGCCGGGAAGGACTCGGGAAGAAAGAAATGGCCTGCCCCAGCAAGGCATGGCTGTCTCCAGCAGAGCATGTGGGGAACACAAACCTGAATCTGTCCAGTTACACTGCCCTGCCTCGAGGATCACAGCCGTGCCCTGGTAGTGGCACCAAGTGATGGAGGTAAGGGGATCACTGTCCTCCCCTGCTGCCCTTCCCACCTGCGGGGACGGGAAGCCCACCTGCTTCACAGAGCAGCCGAGAGCCCCGGTGCTGCCTTCAGCAGAGGAGAAGGACTGAGATCATCTGTTGCTTTTTGCTCACATTGACCAAAGGGAGGAATAGGTCGTGGCCAAATAAAACTCTCCTTCCTCCCGTCCTACTGCAAGACTGAGCAGGCCAGGGAAGCCCATGAGCGGCTGGGAAGGGGTGGCCTGCCAGCCTCTCCCCACAGCCCTCCCTGTGCTGCTGTTGAAGGCCGAGATGACTGCTGGGCTCAGCTGCAGCTACCTGAGCACCAGGCAGAGGTGTCGTCTTCTCTGCAGCTGCAGCACGGTGCGAACCACAGCCGGACCCTCCCCAGATGACGGGCTGGCTGCTGCTGGCCTCTGCCGGGTGGCATTGCTTCTTCGGCTTGAGGAATGCAAACCGCCTGAGCTGCTCTTGAGGATCGGCCAGGAAAAGTCCACAAATAGCAACAGGAAATCAAAATGCCCGCTCCAGACATGCACCCGATACGAGGCCATCCAGAGCAAGGAGAAAAATCAAATGCTGGACGATGGAGATTACATCATGCTGTGGATAAACCTGCGAGCCCGTCCAGCTGGGGCCATGCCAACAGGTCCAGATGGCTCAGGAATGCTAACTGCATAGCTACCTCTCTCTTGTCTTTGCTTTTTCTTCCCTCTTTCTTTCCCTATTCCCCATCCCTCCTGGCCTTTTTCCCTCTTCTCTTTCCCAGAATAAGTAAATAAAACCTCTGGCAACTCTACAAAATCCAATTTCATCGAATATCAGAAAGCCATCTGAGAGCACTGGATGGGCACTACTCAGGGCACGGGGCTCTGGCTCCTGCTCATAGATGCCCGTGCTGCTGGGCAACTGCACCACGGTGATGTGAGCCTTCACCTCAACGGGGACTTCAGCCCCTGGCTGCAAGGGAGGATGCTGCCAGGGCAGCTCCCCTGGAGCCTGGAGCATGAAGAAATGAGCATTGCTGCCGCTCTGCTGCAGCGTACCCCAGCTGCTCGCAGCTGCCACGGACTGCTCGCCTTGACGGCAGCACCAGGGGCAGCGAGAAAGCAGTTTTGCTGTCAGAGCTTGCAGCTGCTAGCTGCCACCAGGGCACTAATTAGTGACAAAGAAACGAGCCCAGTACCCTGTGTTCTGTGCCCAGAGCTGACCAGGCCAGCGCTGCTCCTCAGCTGTCTCCCAGTGGGATAAAAACAGGGCTAGAAGACGTGTAAGGAAGGAATTAAAGGTGTGCACTCTGCTGGGCCTGAAAAAGGCCTGCAGGCCATTTGCTTGCTATTTAATGCTAATCCAGCTGTCGGACCGCTGCCAATTATCTTTGACAAATCCTGAAGAGCAGGAGAGGCAGCAGAGATCGGGAAAACAACCTTAGCGTTGCTCTTCCTGGTGCGCAATAGCAACCCTAACTTTAAGCAGCTCAGGCAGACTTTCTGTGGGGAAAGGGCACCTCCAAGGAGAAAGGGAAAGCACAAAACCATGCAGTGAGCAGCAGGAGTGACCGAGAGGGACCATGGGTCTTTAATGCCCTGCTAGCGGGCTGACAAAGCCATGGCACTCTGGTACTCTCAGCTCGTGAGCTCCTTAGACACAAAGCGGCCCACACATAATCTGGGAGCCTGGGAGCTTGGCACAGCCCTAACCAAGCAGCAATTTCGGGCAGAAATGTAACGGGGTGCTCTCAGCAAGTTGCCCAAACCCAGGGGAAGGTTAAGTTTTACAGCTCGGCCAGGATCTGGTTGTTCAGTGGAGGATGAGGTATGAGTACAGCCCATTCACTGGATTTATAAAGCACAAATTGTTTGGTTTTCAGTATGGCCCAAGGAAGCCGGGCCAGCAACAGTATGGGCCAAGTACTTCAGTTTAAATCCCAACACTGACCAATTTAGTCATCCAGACTGACACTGAAAGATTACTCTGGATTAACCTGAAATATCTGAGGTCAAAATCATCCATGCACAGTCCATAGGTGGCATGAACGGGAGAATGGCAGTGGATAGCTGGGACATGAGTCGAGGATGGAGCTGCCAAACAGAAAATGTCACAAATATCATCTTTAGCTGCAAAGTAATTCAAAGAGACTAACCGGGGAAACAAGCTCCTACAGACCATTTCTGGCAGGCACCTGGAAGCAACCCCACCGCCCCAGCTTAACTTGTCACGGGTCTGCTTCACCCACTGATGGCATTGCACTGTGCAAGTAAGAATAAGGCTGTGCATTAATTTTTAGAGAGCAGAAGCTGTGTCGTACCAAGAGACACCCTGAAGATTGCATGCTGAACAACAGGCAGAGCTGGGACTAGCATTCTCCCATCCCTGACAACCTCATGCCCAGTTGCTGCATCACTGTCCATAAGGAAAAAAAAAAAAAGGCAACAAGAACAAACTCAGCATCATTCGATTGGCAACTCAGTATTTGTGGCTCAACAGCACCTCATCAACTCTCACAGTCTGCACATTTCCTGGGAAAGAAGAGCCAGATTTCCAGCACTCCCTGGGCAAAGAGCTCTCAGATCGAGAGACTGAAAAGGCTTTGAAAGAAACCTTCCATCAGCAGCCTTCACAAATGTCAGCGATAGCTTCCTCCTCCCTGAGCTGCCTGGCTTGCAGTCCCTCCCCTGAGGCAGCAGCGAGCTCAGCCAAAAGCACCTGCCCAGCACCTTCCTTCAACTGTCATGAATTTATGGCAACAGCATTGAGCTGTTCTGACACGCAGCAATTAACTACCAAGGCTCCGGACCCGGGTCCTCTTCTTCATCCTGCTCTCCCTGTGCCTCAGCCACCCCTACAGGTGGGATCGTGACCATTACAGCAGGGCGAGGAGCATGTCTGCGAGGTCAGCCCCTGCCCCTTGTCCAGCAGAGATGTTCCTGAGCACAGTGCTCCCACCCGGACTCTCCATGGCACCCTGAGAAGCCAGCAGCCTCCTGACACTGGGGTGGGGAAGCTCAGCATGAGGAGATTTCTCTGGGCACTGGTCTAAGGAAGTTCACCCGCAGGGGAGATGCTGACAGTCCAACTATCAGTGCCCAAAGTGGATGTTGTATCCAGCTCCCTCCTGTGTAACATGCTTGGTAGCTGGCCCAAACTGTATTCCTCCTCCAGATCCAGCTGCCAGATTCCTCCCAAGGGAGACCTGATATTCCTATTGCATGGGAACTCCTGACACAGCTCGCAGAGCCGAACACGTTACTCTGCATCTATTCTAGGAAAACTGATAGCTGGGTTTTGAGCAGGCTTTGCTGACTCGGGTCAGCCAGACCAACCTAAACAAACGCTTTTCCTGATCAAGACAAAGTCACAGTGTGAGGAAGCCAAAAGCAACTTTGCAGAGGTAGTCAAGGGTGAGTTTCCTCTGAAACAGGCTGGACAGTGATCATAATGAATGACCCCATATAATGCATCACCTTAGATCCCTAAAGATGGTACTGATTAGCCCCATCCAACCCAGCACTGCTTTAAATTACACGCTAGTTTCAGTGAGAATAGCCATGCACATTGCTTCCATCCTGTACAAAGAATTTCTGCAATCCCAGGGAGTGAGAAGATGAAATAGGATGTGCCTCTACATGCAGTAGAAAGGAAGGAGTGAAAGAGTTTGTGGGATGGTGCAGTTACAGCCTTCACGGGACCTTGTTCTGGCTGAACAGCGTGTCAAGATCGATGTCAGGCACCTATCACTTGGACACTGACCAGAGCAGCTCCAAATGACTTGAAGGGAGACAGCCCTGGAGAGATTTAAGAAAAAAGGAATAAAAGGAGAGATGCAAAGAAAGAGAAGAAAAGGTGGATAAATAAGTCAGAAAGGGAGGGGTGACAGGGGAAGGGCTGGGGTGTTCAGGTAGGCTCGGGTGATTGCAGAAAAGGAAAATCTTCCTTAAAACGACATGACCCTACAGGAAAGCAGAAACAAACATTTGCTTTCTCGAGCAGCTGGGAATAAGTTAGACAGATGTAAACACTGCACGGCATCTGTGGGGAGCACCGGGGTTGGAAGACACAGCCTGCCTTTCAGCACGTTACCTGCAGCCCCCTGCTGCTCTGGCCTTGCCCTCGGCTCCTCACACCTTCAGCTGTTTCTGCTCGGAGGGGTGATGCAGACACCAGCCCAAGAAAACAGCAAACTACTCACAAAATCATGCTCCAAAGGCAGGGAGGAGTTAGAGGAGAGTTCTGTGCAGGCAACCATCCTGTCCCATGAAACACAGCTTTGGTTCCACTCTCACTTCTCATCTCCCGTGTGGAGATAGGAAGTCCCAGAGGCTCAGATGAGCAAAGGAGGAAAAATACAGTCCCTGACAGAAAGCTGAGGTCTTTGGGATGTAGTAACCCCAGGACAGAGCCAGCCTGCAATGAGGGCTGACTTCCCACAGACGCCTGCCCTGCAGAGGAACAAAGCTGGCACAAGGAAGCCTGTCAGGCGTTGGTGACTGCCCCTCACCTTGCACCACAGACCTGGCATTTCCCTGGGAAGTCTCCTGGTCAAATCAGGCCAAGAGACAGCTCCTGGCCATTTCTTAGTGGAGCTGTAATGGTCCGCTTCACCCCTAGGCCCCACCTGCTCCCCTGCAACTGCAGCAAGGACACTCACCGACTGGGTTTTGTGTCCACAACAGGACAAAAGACACACTGGGGACTCATCCCTTCCCTAAAATGTGCTGATACAACTCAGTCTTGGGAATCAAATCTTCACAGCAAGCAACAGGTGGCTATGAGAAGAGAACCTGCCATGTGGCCATCACAGAGACAACTTCAGAGAGTGCAGCGTTTTCACTCCCTTCCTCCAGCACTGAGAATTTGTTAAATAATATACTATATGTTAACTAAATACTAAAGTCTTAAAACTTACAGGGAAGTGCTGAGAAAAAACAGAGTGAGCCCAGGACTAGACTTTTCTCAGAGGAAACAGGAGTACATTGCAGAGGTATCAGCATGGCCCTATTTTGAGTAGCGGGACTACAGCTGCGAAGTCACTCTAATACTTCCCTTCCCTGCTTCAAAACAAGGTCTTCTTTCCTCATATGTGAGCACAAGGAAATTCCCCTCCCTACCAGAGACAGCTCCATCCCAGGCTTCAGTGAGCCAGCACGGTGCCGGATGGGGCCACCCTGGGTGGGCAGCAGGAGGCACTTTGATGAAGCCAGCGCCTGTCGCAGGATGAAGAAGCCACTAGACACTAAGGTATTTCCCGGAGTGCTGTGCCTCCTGCATTGGGCATGGAGGACACCTTGCTTCTGGGCTATGGGAGGGGGCAAGAAATGCTGAGAGATGTTCCCTAGTTGTCCCAGTCAAACCAAGCCATGCCTAGGGACTCGTACTGGGACCAGAAGAAGTGGAGCACAGACCACCTCAGGCTTTCTACAGTCTGGTCCATACTGGTGTGACCCCTGGGTTTCCGCATCTCTGAAAGTGACGGCAGCATCAAATGACTGCTTACTGACAGAGGTGCAGGGATCACCCGGCAGAGCTGTGCACGGGGATCACCTGGCAGAGCTGTGTGTGCCTCCGGCTCCTCCCAGCTGGTGCTGCTGACGCCCTCCCTCAGTGGCACAGATGTGCTTCCAGCCCCTGCCAGCACTCCCTTTGTTTGCTCTGCAAGCACTTCACTGACGTCCTTCCTGCTTCTCCCCACCAAGACGGTGGCTCTGTCTCTGCTGTTTAACCCTGTTTGGGTCAGATGCCTTCCTGCACTCCTGCTCTGAGTTACAGCCTCTCTCCTAGCCCCAGCCGACCTCTATGGCTGAAGAGTTCTCCTGCTTCAGCAGAGATTTTCATTCTGGCTGGTGGATCCCCAGCATGTGCTGCCAGCCGTCCTACAGATGAACTTTTTTTTTATTATTATTATTATTTTGGAAGAGTATCCAAGATGTCTCTCAGTTTCTGGCATGGAAGGATGTGCAGGTGATCCCCAAGTCTCTGCAGAGGAAGTGCTCTCCTGGTCTTCCAAAGGGAGCTCACATCTCTCCCCCTCTTCGCTACCAAAATGGAAATGTTTTCTGGTGATGACTCTGCAGTGATGATGCTGTAGGTTCAGAGGCCCACGAGCTGTTGTGTTCAGCTGTGGTTTCACCCTGCGGCTAGCACTTCTGCAGGTGTAAGTCCAGCTGTGAGACAATGAGGAGCAGCATGGGCACAAAGTGGAGGAACGGTGGGATGGATCCAAAGAGACTAATGAGATAAGGAAGATCTGGGAACTGCTGTTTTGAGATTTATTTCCATTAGAGCAGGTCTGATAACCCCATCAGGTCTCTCTGTATCTATGCTCCAGATCCCACGGGAATCTCTGACCAGCAAGTTCCAAGAAAAATTTAAAGAAAAAAGTCCTGTCTTGCGCAACCAGGGATGTGTCACTGACCAAATTTTACAACGCACAGGGACAAGAGGGTCAAAATGCTTTGTGCATGTGTCCCTGTGCAGGACTACCGGCAGTGTCAGACCCCTGACAGACCTCCAAGCACAGCAGAACCCCCTTCGCTACCCACTGGAAGGGAGGACGATGGATGGCCAAACCTGCTGAGCTCTTCGTCCTCACTGCGTGCTGAGGTGGTGGGAGGGAGCTTACACAGCATGAAACTCACTTGGACCAGAAATCAGTCCAGGACCTAAGCAACACTTAAGTGCTATTTATGTTCCTCTAGCAAGCATAGGAGGAACAGAAATGTGTACAGGCTTCTCACAGGAGCGACGATCATCCCTGGTGAGTAGCCTGTGTTTATCTTCAGAGGAAGCTCCCCTTTGAGTTGCACCAGCACTGCTCTTGGCGTGCTCACTATGTACAGTCCTGCCGCTTTCCTCCTTTCTGCAGGCTGTGACAACGCTAAAGAGAAGAGCAAATGGGAGGCACAAAACCCAGTTTGCACTCAAGGAGCAACCTGCAGAGACAAGTGGTTCCTCTCCCATTCTGCGGCATCGCAGCGGGCTCCAGCAGGTACTGCTTGTCACCTTGCCCAGGAACATCATCAGCTCACACAATGACAGAGCACGCTATTGTGCATCCTCCAAAGCAGCTGGGTGAACACTACAGAGACAGACTGAATTGCCATTTTGCTTCTAACAAGCTTCTAACAGTGGAGACCTCAACTAACTTGTAGGTTACTTTCTTTTTTTTTGCCTTGATATCTCCCTTTCAGAGGGAGACACAGGATACGCTTTGAAAAGCACAGAGTCAAAATGGAGCTGTGTTTACACGAATATCCAACCTCCAGAGTCATCTTTGAAGGTATTTTTCACACCATAAAATACAGAAACACAAGGAAGAAACAAACCCACTGGGGTACTAGGTTACAAAGGAACACATGCCTCCTGTTTGGCTGGTTTATTCTGGCTTCGTTCTGACATCAGTGTCACAGACCCAGTGAAGCACAGTGGTGGATCTGACTCAGAAGATAAGCCCTTTGAAGAGTTTCACAACACCGATAACAGCGGAGAGAGTAAGAGCTCTGTGAGTGCAGCCATAATAGATGGAAAGTGAATAGATGGGTCCTAGCAGGAACAACCAGAAGTGCTGGGCTGGACAGGGGACGGACAGGTGGAATCGATAAGCCATCACCGCATGACGGATTAGTCTCATTTACAGTGGGTCCCTTCTGGTAGAAAAGGAGGAACAAAGTTGTCTCAGTTTAAAAGCAGTAGGCAGCCTCCTGAGCAAGAGGAGCTGGTGGTGTTTTTAGACGTCATCGTATATAAGTCGGGTTAGCAAGTAGACACCAATCTCCTTAAGATTTTCAAAACAAACAAACAAACAAACAAAACAAAACAAAAGAAAAAACAAAAAACACCAAACAAACAAACCAAACAGAAATCTTATAACCGCAGACCCGTGCAGGCTGGGAGGGAGCTCAGGAGGTCTCTAATCCAAGCCCCTGCTCAGAGCAGGGCCAACGCTAAATGCAGACCACGTTGCTCAGGGCTTTATCCAGACTGGTCTTGGGAACCTCCGAGGCTGGAGTTTCCACAATGTCTCTGGGCAGCCTCTTCCTGCTCCTGAGTGTCCTCACAGTGAGAAATCCTTTCCTCATACCCAGTCTCTGCCTTCCCTGTTCTGATTTATGAGCACCGTCTCTCATCCTCCTGCCGTGCACTGATGTTAAGAGCCTGTCTCCTTCTTCTCAGCAAGTTCCTCAAGGGTGCAGAGGGGGCTGCACATTTATCAATGTCCAAAATATCCCACGTAAAAAAACAGACACCACATTTCGGATGGAAAAGGGGGCGATCGCTTCCCTCCCTCTCCCTTACAGCCACATTTGTTGGCAGCTCCAAGCCTTCTTTGCACACCCCTGGCTCGCACGCAGCTCTTGCCACCCAGGACCCCCAGGACCTTTGCAGCACTTCTCCCAGCCAGCCCCAGATGGGGTCAATGAGTCGCTTTTTGCCCTCGCTGCATCTCTTGAGGCTCCTTTCGAGCCATTCCTACAACCTGCCTAGGCTCCTCTGAATGGCAGCCCCCCAATTAATATTTTTTTTCTGTTCCAAGCACACAGACTTCCTTGAGGACGCATCTACAGACATGCTCTCCTTACTTCTTTCTCACAGCTTTAGATGAACAATGCAGAGAGCCATTTTTAAAAGAACAAGATGACTAATGAGGATCGACGGTTCAGGAAAGGCGAGCAGTTCAGAGCCACGTAATTCTTGCCCCAGAGGAGCACAGCCTCTGCAGTAAGGTTCACCCATCCTTTCTTTCCGCTTCTGTTCTGAACAGAAGAAATCATCCTCAGAAAAAAAAAAAAAAAAGTTTCATACTGGCATTTTATGGCCAAAATTTCTGGCCTATTCTAAGAAAAATACTTGCTGAACAATATCTGGAAAAGTTTGCCCATCTTTGAAGCAAAGGCACTGGCAACTCTGCAATCTATTGTGCACGGTGATGCTTCGCACAGTTCTGTGTAAAAAGAACTTCTCAGCACATCTCCAGACCCCAGGAGGTTTGCTGGATTTAGTAGGAAAATGTAAGTATATTCCTTCCCCCCATGTTGTCATGCAGCAAGGGAACAAAGAGGCTGACGTATTATGTTCTGGGGCATGTATCATCAACTGATTTGGAAGGTGGGAAACAGCTACAGAATCTCCTCTGTTTATCGCATCTGGGAAGAGAAGGCACCAGCTTGACTCGTGCACTCCCACAGAAGTTTGTGGTGCGGGTAGCTACGGAAAAATCCACACAGCACTTCTTTTTCTGATTGGAAGTGGAGCACAACGATGCCAGAGTCACCCCAACCTGGCGGCAGCCTACCCCTGGTCACCGCACACTTTGAACACACTGTCCTGGCAGGTGGCACCAGATGGCACTCTTACACAAAAGCTTATTTTTCTCATGCTCTGCTTGCAGGCAGAAGTTGTATTTAAACTATAAGGAGGTACCATCTATATGGGCGAGGGGTTTCCTGACTTCTGACTGCAGCCCCTGTTGCAACTAGGTCAAAGTGCTGATGCCGAGACATAGTATTTCCACACAGGTAGGAAAATAAAGGGTCCTGGCACGCAGCACTTCTGTACCAGCACAGCTGCATCCATGCAGGGTATATAGGGAAGGAGGGGAAATGCGAGGCTCCCAGCGATGGGTGTCGGAGCAGCTGAGGCCCTGCGGTCGCCAGCGGGAGCTGCGAGCACACAGCCGGGCTCCGCTGCCTCCTGCAGTGCCCGGCCGTGGCCGGTCCCTGAGGCACAGCAGTATCCCGGAGAGTAGGAGCTGGTGAGATGTCTGAGGCATGGGACCGCCCGAATAATCTCTTTCCCAGAGCTGGTGTGCCTCCACACACCAAGCGCGGTGCACCTAGCATAAATGCAAATTCTGCACCTCTACTTTCTCCTCCACGCCGGAGGCGGTGCAAAAAGGTATCTTGGGATCTTTGGGTATCTTACGTTCAGAAGTGGATTTATCAGGCGCTTAACAAATAAAACCCTCCTCTCCCTGTCTCCTGCTCTGGTGTCACGCTGCTGGCATCACCCCTGCTCCTGCCACAAGGACGGTGCTCCGAGGTGCCCACATTGCCACGCTGGGAGCACAGGAGGTGCTGGGGTGGGATGGGGGCACGGGAGAGATGCTCGCCCACCTTTGGCCCTGCCACCCATGTGGTGGGGCCCTCCTGCACCAGGGCAGAGGGGCAGCGGGGTTTGCAGCACCAATGCGCCCAGAGAGACGGGCTCACGGTGCTGGGGCAGGACGGGAGCCCGTGCACGCTGCGCAGAGCGAGCTGCCAGCCTCGGGACTCGCCAGACTCCTCGGAGAGGCCGGGCAGTTTCCTCGGAGGTGAACAATGCCCCTTTGGTTTCTCGGGGCTGGCAGCACCCTTCCCTCCCGAGTCGCTCCGCTCCGAGGTGGACGAGGGAAGGATGCTCCGTGCCCCGCCGCCACCCTGCCCAAGGGCCAGGGGCGGACAGAGGGGGTGAACCCCAAGTCCCTGGGGTCCCGCTGCCGCCCGGCTGTGCCCCCGCCGCTGTCCCACCGCACTGTGCTCCCATTGCAAAGGGAAAAAATAAAAAATAAAATAAAAAAGAGAAGAAGAAGCGAAGGCAAAGCAGCGGTGTCCCCGCGGGGCGGGCACCGAGGGGTGGCCGGCAGGCAGCGAGGGGCTGCGGCAGCACACACACGCACACAGAGCCGGGGTCGCCCCTTACCACATTGCTGAGGAAATCCGCCTCGCTGAAGTCGCCGAGGTCGAGGAAGCCGGGTCCGGCGGCGGGGAAGAGCCGCTCGGCGGGGAAGGGCTCCAGGATACTGTCCATGGTGCCCGGGGGCCGGGGGAGGCTCGGCGCTCGGCGAGGGGGCTCCGCCGCTCCCCGCCGGCCGGGCTCACAGCGGCGGCTCGCTCCCGCCGCCCAGGCGCCGGCGGTCCATGGGGCGGCGGGGCCGGGGGTGGGCGGCCAGCCTCCTGCCGGCCAGGGGAGCGCCGAGCCGAGCCGAGCCGTGCCGGTGCCCCGCTCGGGGCAGCTGTCAGTGCCCCGCTGCGAAGGGGCCGGGCGGGCAGCGCCGGCGGCCGGCGGCGGCCCGCCCCCGCCCCGTGCTGGGGAAGCGGCGGGCGGGCCCTAGCGCGCCGACACCCCCTTCAGGCGGCCCGGAGCCGCCGGGGCTCCCCCCTCACGCCGTCCCCGCACGGCCCAGTAGCCCCCAGGCACCCCTCGGTAGCCCCCCCGGGTCAGCGCGGCGACCCCCGGCCCCGAGGCCCCGCGGGCAGGCAGCCCCTGGGCTGCTGTGTGATTAGAGTTGGGCGCCCGTAAAGAGCTTCGGGCAGATTAGATGGCCTCAGGTAAATAGGATTGTGGATCCCCGTCCCCTCTGATCCTTGCTCCCACCACCAGCGGGAAAACCACTTATAGTGATCCCGCCAAAGAAGCCCCGGTGCTGCCTCAACGTGTCCCTGCTCCATGGCTCTGAAGGGAACAGGCCGGCGTCCCAAGGCCAGACCCACATTTGAAAATCCCCCGGCCAGGCCCCGGGTTCCTTCTGCACGGCCGCCACAGGCTCGTGCTCCATGCTCCCCGCAGGTCCCAGCACTGACAGCACAACCCCGGCACTCCTGGGCTGCTCCTCGCACAACCGGCCGCACGCTGCCTCCTGCACACAAAAGCCTTTATGCCTGCACGCACAATGGGCTCTTTCAGTCACATTTACTTTTACCTCATGTTTCAGCCAAGTGTAAAGAGCCTTGGGTGAAAGGGTCAAAGACATAAATTCAGCCAAGATGGAGTTGCGCTGCTGTTCCCGCAAAGTCTTTTATTTTCTTACTTAAGTGAGAGAGGAATGGTATTCGGAAATCATTGTCTAAACAGGTGAGATGCTTGCTGTTCCCATAGAGTGGCACTTGGATTCCGTGGTGGTGGTAAATTGGGACAAACCCAGGGCTGTGGCACAGGACCACCTCAGAGCTCTCCCACAGCGGACGAGCACCTCTCCGGGCCGCCCTGTCCCCGCAGGCTGAACCCCACATGGGTGCACACTCCCTCCGCATGGAGACAAGGGCTGGGCTGGCTCCTTAACGGTAAAGGGATGGTAAAATCCATGGCCAAACACGGATGTTTGGTTCCACGCCTCGCCCACATGAGCACAAGGCAGCCTCCTCTCGGGACAGGCACTGTGTTTGCCCTCGGCACGAGGCCGGCAGGTTGAGATGCTGTGAGCTGTGGCTGCTGCGTGCGCAGCACGGGCGGCCCAAAGGTCAAGCAAAGCAAACATCTGTCAGCACCCCAAGGGAAAAACGCTTTGGCACATTCAGACAGGAATTGTAAGGTCCGTTCTGAAGATTTAAAGATCTCTAAACACTGAAATTGGGCAGTGCAAACGTCACCTCCCTGAGTGTTGCTGCTGATCCTCAGGAGCCAAAAGCATGGCTGTGAAAATGATAAATGGCACACTGGGTTATAAATGTAGGAATCCTCCTGCAAACCTTTAACACAAGCAGAGTTCCCCTTCTGCTCTGCCAAGGACCGGTGCAGAATAGCCAAAATGCCATGCCACACCTGGAGCAAGATGGGGATAGCAGGGCAGAGGCCAGAGGAGGTAGAGAGAATGACGGGGTGGAGAAAAAGGGGCCCTAAAAAGGGATGGAGGGAACTGGGCTGCTTTGGCGTAGGGAGAAGGCTCCTGTGCCTGCAGTCTGCAGGCATTCAGACAGCTGCAGGAGGCAGGAGGACCAACATCTCTCTCCATCGCCACGCTGGGGGGCTGAGCGGTAACAGACTCGCTCCTTAGAACGAAAACTTTAGCTCAGGTCACAGAAAAACTGACACAAAGGTACTATGAGGTTCCTGGGAAGCGGCAGTGTGTCCCTCACTGGAGCACCTTTACAAGCAAGTCCTGCAGACTTCTCTTGGGACACATACAGGGCTGATCTGGAGCCAGCCTTCGGGTAGGGGCGGCACCACGTGATGGCTCAAATTCCTTTTCAGCTCTATTGTCTCTGATCTTATATTTAGATTGATTTGCAGTCTGATTGCAGCAGGGGACTGAAACAGCAGCTGAGTGTGCTTAGACTGATGAAGTCTCAAACCGACAGCAGATAAGCCTTCCTGGCCTTGCAGCGTTTGATGCTGCGGATGCACATGGATGCCCAAGATCATTTTATCATTGCTGATAAGGGAATAATCAGCCCCGTTCTCATAACAAAAGCATCCAGCTCTCTCGTACTCCACTCTGCCCTGTCTTGCTGCCTCTGCACACCTTCATGGCTGTGGGGGGAGAGTGGGAAGTGCAAGTCCCTTGTGGCACGAGGCAAGGGGACTGGGCTGGGACACGTGTGCAGCAATCCAGGGCACCGTGCAGCCTGCAAAGCTGGAGCTTTTGTTTCCCCCGGAGCGAGCCAGGAGGTTTCACAAACTCGTAGATGAGTGTTTCTTGAGGAATGTGGGGCGAACTGCATACGTCAGTGGTTTTTGGTTTGCTGCATGTGCACTGCTGTGCTACAGGAGGGATCCTCTGGCCGGGGTTCTCATGGAGAACATGGTGAGGATGGAAACGGGACCTGACCTTGTCCATGGAAGAGGCACGGCAGTCCCCAGGCAATCCCTCAGGACGGTGTGTGAGGACACGAGCAGTTCCAGACCCAGCTCTCTGGCTGTGACTTCATGTAGTTTTTGTGGGAACAATTTCAAAACCTGTGAAAAAGTGACAGCAGGGGGTGAAGAGTCTAAAAAAATCGTCTTCTAGCAAGAGGCAACTTTCGAGGAAGGACTTGCAGATGCCAGAGTCACTCTCTGCCCTGTGTTCAACAGCCCCGCCTCATCCGGGAAATCCGGCTCCGTTTTAATTTCCTTCCAGCGGTGTGTTTAGACACTTTTCCCTCCAGCTGCTCCCTATTCCCTGCCTCCCAGGCAGGTAACGGAGCACCTGCTCCTGCTGCCAGCAGGGAGGAAATCACACCTAGCTCCGCTATTTTCCACCCTGGGGGAGACCCATGAAATTGCGAACCTGCTGCTGCCGTGCCAAGAAGGAGCAGGTCGCGTTGCTCTCCTTGCCTTGCGTGCAGCTGCACGGTGCGGGTGCTGCACCAAAGAGAAGCTCTGCCTGCGAGCAGACACATTTCACAGGGAACTGCTGAGCCCAGCTAGGTGCAAGACGTGCCGGAGCACTCAAGCGAGGCGCAAACACATGCACGCGCGCGTGTGTGAAGGGAACGTACAGCACAGATCGTGCTTTCTTCCCCCCCTCGCCTGGGAAGTGCAGGGGAAAGTGAAGAGCGTATTAATTGCATGTTTGCATATGGCAGGGATCCATGAATGCTGTGGTTTCAGTGAGCACCCTGGTGCTATGTGGGGAATGAAAGGGAAGCTGCAGAGCTTGATGCCACAATTATTATTCTTCCTGGGGTGAACTTTGGGCCCTCAGAGAGGTCCCCATCAGCCGTCTGGGCCAGCAGGCAGGGATGGAGGGAGACCAAGACCTGGGGAAAGGAAAGCCTTGAACATGAGACCGGAGAGCCCAGGCTCGCTCCAGCATGGAGCCCCTCGGCCTCTCACGAAGGCAGCTGAGCTGCCGGTGGCAAGATCAGGCACGCCGGAAAGCAAAGCCCCCAAATAGTTAAGGGGTGAATAGCGGAGGGTGGGGACTGAAAACTTGCAACTTTGGAGGTAATCGGTAAAGGGGGAAAATCAGTTTGTACTTCCTTCAGTTCATGGTGGACTAAGAGCAGCCCTCTGCTTTGCCCGGTCTGTAGTTCAGCTTTCCCATTCCGTTGTTGGAGCACCACACAACTTTCAGGGTGACAACTGAGGGAAGGGCAACTTCGGCATGTGGGCATCTCCTCCAGCAGTCTGCTGGCAGCCAAAGACACAACCCATTATCGGAATGCTCTAAATAACCTCCCTTCAGGAAATTTGGGTGCGAGAGAAGCTCAGGACTGCAGAGGAGGATCAGCCCAGCAGAGCGGGCACACAGGGGTCTGCGGGAGCGGGGGGCCAGGGGTTAACAGCGAGGTCTGGATCCACAGGCAGCACTGCAGAGGAGAAAAGCACAAACCAGCAATTCGGGCATGTCTCACCCCAGTTCAAATGACATTGTTTCAGTCCTGTCTGCCTCGCCCCTCGGTGGTAATTACAGACTTTCACTAACGGGGGAACGAGAGACACGGCGGAGGAAACCTTCATTACAGGCTTATCTCCCAGAGCAAAAGCAAGCCCAGAGTAATGTCTGGGGCACGATGCCAGGATCAGCCACCAAAGCAAAATGCTTACATTTAGCACAAAAATAAAAGGGGGAGAAGTGTTAAGTGATTTGGGAAGATTAGAAGCCCACTGTGTTGGCTTCTGCACAGCACTGGGCGCGGGGAGCGCTTTGGCAGAACTGGCGAGCCGCCCTGGTTTTTAAGCACTGTGGCTTGCATCTGATGTTCTTCCTTCCTTCCTAGTTCGCTCGTGTCCCTGACTGCCTGTGCGTGTCCCTTTGTCACCCCTGGCAAGCACCACCGGGCAAGGAAGGGATGGGGCCCCCAGGGATGGCTCTCCTCAGAGGGGCAGATCCATGGCAATTGGTCAGTGGCATCCGTGGCCAAGCCCCCTCCCTTTGCACACCTAACCTGTGGTTAGGACACGTGCAGAAGAGCAGACTTCCAGAATCCAAAGCTGAGGGCTTCTTCTCACTTTGTCTTCCCTGTACCACAGGCAGCTCTGCTAGGAAGGCATTTACCTCTGTGCAGGACATCCCTTCTGTCATGGCACATGGCTGTGCCCATTGCTGTGGTGCAGGTTTCTGAGGGGGGCTGACACCTTCTGTGGCAAATGCAGTCTCCTTCCCACTGCTTTCCTCTTCTCCTCCCTTGTACTTGCTGTCAGCGAGTGATATGGATGCAAACAAAGTTCCTGTCCTCGCCCCTGGGCATCCACACGTGAGCCTTGTGGCTGCTCGTGGTGGCATGCTGACGTCGGTGTGTACGGGAGGGCTGGTTTCACCAGCAGGAGTTTACCTGCAGAGCCTCTTTTCCTGGTGGTGACACCTCGTTCTGGCCAGGTCTGGGGCTTGTATCAGTAAGGTCCTATAAACTGAGAGCCCCGTCCCACACGGCTAAAGGCAGGGATGAGAGAGGAGGGAAAGAAGAAAAGACTTCAATCAGATTGCTGCTCAGATGTGTCTGGGGACGGGGCTGGATTTTAATTGTACTTTCCCACTCGGTGAGTGAGCACAGGAAAAGATTTACCTTCTGGCCTTCCCACTTGGGCATGTTGACATTTCCAGGCGGCACTTTCCTCTGATGGAGAGCTTTGACGTCAGGTGGGCTGATTACAGCCTGCGGTGCCTCTGACTCATTTGGCGACGGCCTGCGCAAGGGGATTTGCAACGTGCCTCTCCGCTCTCTATCGCTCGTTACGGCTGGCTTTAAATAAATAACGCTGAGCTCCACTCACAACTTGAGGGAAGACGCGCTCTGCTCAGCCCCAGACGCGCATTGCCATGGCGACAGATGCGGGCGGGCGCGCAGAAATGTCGCTGGGAGCAGCCAGCTCCCCTGCCCCTCTCCATGCCGGCCTCGCCTCCAAAGAGCCTGAACGCGATGCACAAGCATGCCCGAGGGCAGCTGTGCCAGGAACGGCAGAGAAACGAGAGGATCGGGGCCGGGTGGCGAATGGGGATAACAGTATCCCCAGATCTTTTTCCTTGTCCGAGAGTCGACAGACACCCAGTGCATTTCCTAAGGCACCTGGAGGCCTGGTAGCTCCTCACCTTCCCCGCTCTTTCCTTAGGCGACTTCTGATGGTTGCAGAAACCCAGCTGAAGGCACACCCCCGGCCGTGATGCAGGCAGACAGACACATGAAATCCCTGCTCACCGGTTTCAACCCTGTTATTTTCAGACCACCCCCACGGCCTGGGCCGCGAATGGCAGATTTGGCTTTGGGGTGCAGTGCAGTGGGGAGGCTTTCGGTCTCCCTTGCCCCCACCAGGGCTGCAGGTTCCAGCTGGGGCAGTCATTTCGACTCCTGAGCAGCAATTGCAGGGGGAGCAGCCAGGAGCAAACCAGAGCAGCAGAAGCTTGTGCCCCGCTGGAGACTTCGGAAGGGGCAGAAAACAACTCGAGCCAAAAATACAGTCCTCCAGCATAGATCAGTAGGCCTGAGGAATGTTTTCTAGGTTAATCCTCATTTTGCAGGTTTAATGCTTCCCCAGCCGGGGTGCTGAGTCTGTGTTTTGCTACAGCTGATTTGAAAATAACCTTACCTCCTACAGTCGCTGTACCATGCCACACTGGGGAAGTTAATAGCACAAGAAGGGGCTGAACATGTGAAATGTTTTTTATGACTGCATAGATTGAACCACATTTCCATGACAAATCACTGAAATTTGAGAAATCTAATTTACAACACAAATTCCTTTCTTTTGTGTGTCTTTCCCAACTCAAATTCAACTCAGAAACTCTCTGGGTTCTGCTGCAACTCTCCTCTAGCAAATCTGTGGGTGTAAGAAAGATGAAAAACAATTGCCTGAGGTCTCCAGGGCTGGTCCACAATGACTCCAAACCCTAAATTGCTCATCCCTGGAGCGTGGTTTACGACTGCAACGGATCCTGGCGGAGCTGTGTAACCAGCACTTAAATAAAGGGGAGGCAGCGAGCCCTCCTGCATCAGTGGCATTTGTTCTGGGAAGGGCTGACCCAGGGGTGGCCACAGCAAGAAGGTACTGAAACCCACTGTCTCCTCCTAGAAACAGAATTGAAGGTCACGAAGTAAAGACCCCTGCAGCCGCTGCTGGCCTCTGATTAAAAATAAATCCCTTTCATGGCCAGACAGTGGTTTGGGAAGGGGAAGTGCTGAACTGTGGTGAAAGCTTGGAGGGCTGGTGGCAGGGCATCCTGCAATGAAAACAACAGAGGCATTAATTCAGGTACTCTTAACTTCTTTCACAGTAAAAGCCTGATTTTTATGGTGCTTTCACCTGGGAGCAAACGTGAGAGCAGCTCAGTTTAGGAAGGACAGAGATGAAAGGCTGCGTAGTGTCCCACGGCAGCGCCCGGCCTACAAGGCCGCAGCAGCTCTCCGATCCCGCTGCAGGCCAGGCATCTTGCAGCGTCCCACAAGAACATTCGTCCTGGGGCCAGCAGGTACATTTGCCCAGCCTTTTGCTGGCTGACCCATCCCATGTAAGTTGCTCTTCCCTCACAGCAGGCTGCCGTCCTCTCCTCCTTGACCAGATACCCAGCAGAGTATTTTTGTCTTGGATCGCACAGTCCCAATGTTACAATTACCCGCTGACCTCAACGACTTACTTTTAAAATTACCCTTCTTTAGCAAACCCTCTGTCTAGTGGGTTGGGTGGTTTTTTTATTTTTTATTTTTATGTCTAAATGGTTAAATAGTGGGTGTGGTTGAGGAGAGAGGAAAAGAAGAAAGAGGCTTACAGAGACGGCGGGAGGGGGAGGGTTGTGAGGGTCTCAAGCGTCCTCCTCAGGACGGAGAAGCCCATGTGCTCTGGAGGGGATACACTAGGCTTCATCTCATTCCTCAGCAGCATCTTCTGGAGGGTCTGTTCTCCTGGCTGACAAATGCCACTTCACCTCTGAGAGAACGGCAGTCCCTCTTCCTCACAGGTACGCCCTGAGATTTACTCTTGCAGCCACCACAGGGACCCAACAAACCAGTGCCCTTCAAACACGGCGTGAAAGTTGGCACCTTCCTGTCAACGCTTGCTTATGTCGAATGTAAGAGAAGACAGGTCAGCACCTCCAGAGTGCTCAGGGCCTACAGACAAACAGGACTAGGACAGGGCTAGGTAGCCACGGATGCAAAGCTGTATTAGTGGTAAAAAATGTGTAATATAGGTGTCATTTTTCCATGGCACTGCTCAGATGACAGCTTCATCAAGTCCTTGCAAAGCTTTGCAGAATGCATGGAAACCTCTTGGGAAGGGAGAGGTGAGCGTATCAGGGATGGAGAGTAGAAGGGAATGGGACACCAGTCTGTCCTAGTGAGGTCAAAAAGAGAAGCAGTTCACAGGCTGACTGGAGAAAGTTCAAATCTGTACCAACACCTCACACCCAGGCTGCTCACACAACATCTTCAGTTTCCATCCCACCAGGGCTTTCCCTCCATGCTCTAAATAGCTTTAAAGACCAGCTGAGTTGGCTCTAAGGCCTACTGGAGCCACTGTGAAATATAAGGCTCTGAGTGATACCAGCAGCTTCAGCTGGGCTGTTTTTGAAAGCTGGCCTTTAAACTACCTGGCCAGCGGTTGCTCTTCCAGCCGCCTCATGCTCATGTTGTTCTACATCACCTTCAGGCATGCATGTGTCTCAGACTGTGTCTCAGTCCCAGTGGGGTGAGCTTTCATCATGTCAAACACCACCAACAAAAAGCCTAGATACTGCTCTGTGCTGTTGTGGGTCTGCCTAGGGGCTGAATGGCGTGAAACAGGTCTGAACACCATCAGGCTGGAATGATCTCAGCATGTTTGGTAAAGTCAGTGTCCCAGCCATTTGGGAGGGGATGCTCTTCTTCCCTTCACTCCTCCTGTGGCTCCCCGTGGACGCAGCATCTTCTCCCCTTCAGTTAATGAATGCTCAAGCTGTGGCACTGCCCCATGCTGTCGCAGAGCTGGCCTCACCACCTCTGCAGTGGATGCTGCATTTCATGGTGGGTGAACAGATTTTTGGTTTCTGTTGGGTTCTGTTGTCAGTTTTGGGAAATACTTCCAAAGTCAGTGAAACTGAAATGGATTCAAACTGACTATAGGCTGGTTGGCACAGCCCAGGCTGGGGCAGAAAGGAATATCAGAGCTCCTTTTAAGTGATACCTATAAATGGTGGCATACAGTGATGACAAAAGGGCATGTGAGGACACACCACTTCTCCCATTTGTATTTGAGAAGCTAAATCCACCTACCAACATTTTTTGAATGGTGTTTGTTTCACTGGGTATCAGTAAGCGAGGCATCAGTCAGAAGTTTTCATCTCTGAAATAATAATAATAATAATAATAATAATAATAATAAAATTCCAAACTCTGCTGTTCTAATGAGCTTGGGTAAATTTGCTCCCTTTTGCAGTCCTGGGGTCAATCAATTAGTGTCTACTTAGG
This sequence comes from Oxyura jamaicensis, assembly GCF_011077185.1. Taxonomy (NCBI): domain Eukaryota; kingdom Metazoa; phylum Chordata; class Aves; order Anseriformes; family Anatidae; genus Oxyura; species Oxyura jamaicensis. Next base: position 30,797,091 of record NC_048897.1, read on the forward strand.
GAGAAGCTTAATTAAGCTCAGATAATACAACAGAGTTTTCACCCCCTTGCCCTCCCTCTATACACATCCTCCTTTACACATCTGGATAAAAGCTTCACTGCAAAGCCTAGAGAGAGCAATTGCTTCAGAGTCCCTGAGAGCACGTCCAAGCTCCCGAAAAGCATTGCAAGCTCTTGCATCATGCAGAGGCAGGAGAAGCCTGAGCAGCTAGGAAGTGAGAAGATCCACTCTGGCAGCTGCTGCCACAAGGACGGGGTGTCACTCGGAACAGCAAGAGGTGCCTGAACTGAGGAATTGCCTTGCCACGATTTATCTGTCCTTTAGCAGGGGCAGCATTCCTCCCCGGCCGCCTCGCGATGCCCTCGCGGTGCTGCTCCCGCAGGCAGCGCTGCGCCAGCCATTCAGAAGTAGCCTGAAATCTGGCTCCAGCTGCTCGGCTTTATTAATGACAGAAGCCCTCGAGGGGTGGGATCCAGAGGCATCACAGAGATTTTTTTCCCCTTTCCTAAGCACAAAAGACAGAAGTGGAATGTAGCTGAGGAATGTTTCGCCCTTGGAAGGGATGTAATAAATCTCCTTGGATGTGATATTTGGTTTATTTTGTGGGAGTCATTCAAAAGGAAAATGCAGATTGTGGGGCTTAGCGCTCAGCCTATGCTGGCAAAGGATCCCCGACAAAGAATGTTCATTGGCAGGGAATGTCCTGACTTTGCAAGTGAGCAAACGCCTCTTTTTCAGTTACTCTAAAAGCTGTCTTGTTATTATATAAAAGGTTGCTATAAAGCAAACTGTGATCCAGCTCCGCTAGGAGAAGGACAAGCAGTAATTGGCCTAATCTGCAGGAGAAAAGATTTGGGCTGCACTCAGGAAAGTGCTTTCTTCCCAGGAAGGTCTCCTGGGTCGCAGGGGGCTGCTGGGGCTGTGGTCCGACGGCTAGAAGCCTTTCGCACTGCTCCGGGTGACTCCACCTCAGGGGGCGGGGGGAAGATGGCTTCAAAGGCTCGCTGAAGTCCCTGCCAGCCCTCTGGTGATTATTACTGGTGTGTGATTTTTATTTAACAGTGCGAGTGCCCCCTTTGGAAAAGGCTCTTAAGGAGGATTCTTCCCCGGCTGAAGGTCGCTGGATCTAGGGATAGGTTAGCAGGCAGGGGTGGGGGGAGAAGCTGGCAAAAGGGAACTGATGTGCAGGTGGACTTGATTTACTGCAGAGGCAAGGCAGAGAAAAAGCCCAGAGGTGACCGTAAACCTAGCACAGAGGCGAGGCTCACTGACAGAGGTGGGCAGGGAAGAGATTACGGCTGGAGCCTCACGGCTGTCAGCGAACTCCTTGGGAGAGGTCGCAACGGAGGCCAGGCGGATGGCAGCAAACCATCTGGGAACCCTAAAGCAGGATGAAAGGGAGCTGGTGGAGGAGCAGCAGACTGCATGGAGCCAACCTCAGCTGCCTGCAGCGGTTCCACCACTAAGGGAATCGCTCTGGCAGGAGGTGGGGGGCAATGAGAAACGCAGCCGTGTGTTTTATAGTGGTGTAGGCTTGGTGACTGCCAGTGGTACCAACCCAGCTGTAAAAACCCCAATGCCCTTCCACCTATGTGTCTGGAGAGGAGTGGGGCAGGCGGAGCTGCTGGGAGAGCCGCAGGAAGCCTGGGCAGAGGTGGAAGCAGGCTCCCAGCACACACTCGGTGACCCCTGATGTGAAGCTGTGCCCCACTGAGGCAGCCCCATGGTGACGCCGCTGATGGAGCCAAGTCCAGAGGGATCAGACACAGCAGCGCCAGCTCATCACTCTGCTGGTCCTCCAGAAATGCCATTCTGGGGTGCTGGGCATTCGCCTTTCTCGCATGCTTGTGAGAAGAGATGAAAAAAAGGATACCATTAGCAAGGAGATGCTTGTAAGATTTTAATTTCCTAGACCAGGAAGCGTGAGTTTGCAGCCCACTTTTAAAAGAGTCCCTTGAGGTTGTTGCCCGCCGTTGTCACCTGCTCGAAGGAAAATGTTTGCAGCATTCCCTTTCTTGTTAGGGAGCACAAATATCTTCTGTTCTGCTCCCCACGCTTTCATATGGAGAGGAGGTGCCCGTGTAACACAAGTGACCTTATCAGGAAGCTAGCAGTCATGAGTTATTACCAGAGCTGGACTAAGCACTTTGCTGCTGTTATCATTGCTATTGATCATTCATTTGAGCGAGCTGCAAATTTACACAGTGCTTAATAAACACAAAGTTTCCTGGACTGCCACTAGTGACAGGAGAACTGGGAGGCCTTTCTTTTAAAAAACAAAACAAAACAAACAAAAAATAAACCACACACAACAAACGCACCACCAAACTACAATTACATCATATGTTATTTTTCCACTACAGCAAAAGGCTCAAGATCAGAGGAGCTGCCTCCACACTCTTCTGTGCATGAGCACATCAGGACGTTGTGCGAGCAGATGGATCTAACGCCCCACCAGACAGAATGGCAATTTTATACCCCTTATCCCGCTGTCTTAATCCAACGTTTTGGACAGCCAAGTCCAAAATGTGCTGGGTAAGAGTGAACCACCTCATGGCCTTGGGTTCTATTCTTGCTGTGCCTCTTAAAAATTCCCCCAAGTTTTCCAAATAAGCATTATTTTCCTCCTGCAAGAGTGGGACAGGTTGTGATGCAACATGAGAAGCGTAGCCTGGACTGAGACATGTGTAAGCAGGGAAGCCCGGCAATGAAAGTTAGGCATATTAAATCCCTTAGGACAGAGCAGCATTATTGGCACAAATATTTTCACTCTTTGGCCAAATTATTTGTTCATCACCTTAAAAATGAAAACGTTTTGGCTGAAGCCTTTGTAGGTATTTTAAGAATGTTTCTTTTACAGGCACCTCTGAGAGCTGGGCTGATTTCTTCTACCCTCTTCATTGTACATCTGAAAATATCATTTTGTGCAACACCTGTTGACAAAGACTCAAAAGAAGGAAAGGGAAGAGCAAACAGCTTTGAGGACGGGAGGCTGGAAGACGGGATGAAAGACTAGAAGTCATGTGGCCTTGAAGAACAGGATAGGAGCACAAGCTGAATCCAAATCATCTCCAATGAATTAAAACTTCAGGTTGGACCATTCCCAGGAGAAAGCACTGGGTCAGGCCTGAGGGGGGCTGAATCATCACATATTGGAGCTTGAAGAGGACTACAGAGAGTACTGAGGTTAAAGCCAGTGTTTGGAAGGAACTCGGGCAGGGGAAAACAAAAACTTGAAGGTGATTTTTGAAAGAAAAAACTAATTAAAAAAAATGCAAAGATGACATGCCATGGCTGTGCTACAGCAGAAACTCTGTCAGGAAACCCAGTGAGATGCATTCTCTCTGGAGGTGGGAATATCCTCTGGGAGTTTGGGTCCCCCACTGCCAGTCCCGCTCCCCACAAGGAGGTAAAGCTCTGCCACTCTGCCTTCACTGCTTTTGCGCAGTTTACATTGGCAGCTATGGACATTGTTCAGCTGGACACGGGTGTGGCTGAGTGTGCCCAGGCCCTTTCTGCAGTGCTTCTCCATGCCTCAGAGGCTGGCATGGCCAAATGGCCCAGCCTTGGAAAATATTATAATCTCACAGCGAACACAGGTTGTGAACTGTACCCAACGGAGGCCAGCCTGTACGCAGGGAAAACTGGGATCCTTAATGAGCAGCTGGGTGAAACTCCCTCGGCTCTACGCGTGGAGTGAAGCAGAGAACTCAGCTTTTGAAAAGTTCACCTGAGAATACTCCCTTACACCTTAGCCCTCAGACTCTGCTTTCAGCGTGATAGCTCCCTATGTGCCACAAACGAACCAAATTTCTGTTTTTGAAGGACTGGACATGTGTGGGTGTAACATTTGTCTGCCTCTTCCACCGGGCTATCCCAAAATACGTGATGAGGCATTAACGACTTGAGGCTGAAGTTCACACAGCAGCATTGCCCCTGGGAAAGGGCCCTGGGAGCAGGCTTCAAGCTCCTTGGCCACGCTTCAGGCACATCCCAGCACAGCTCTGCGATGCCATCTGTCCAGGTATCTCACTGAACCTCTTACTGTACAGGCCAAATGCCTTCTGTTATGTTCTGTCATGACCATATAGGGAATTACCTAGTTTTCTATTTTTTTTTTTTTTTCTAAATAGTGTTTTTTTTTATTATTATTATTATTTATTTTGTTTGTGTTTTTCCCATATGCTGCTGCGGACCCTAGTAAATACCCATTAAGGCTAAGCCAGGGTGGTTCTGCCATGCACGGTGATATTGCAGAGTCCTTGCCAGCGCTCTCCACAGAACATTTCAACTTCACTTTAACCCACCACTGCTCCATCTGTACATCTCAGTGCATTTGCCAGGCACATATAATTTGATTCAATTTGATCCCGGAGATTTTCTACATGGGCCAGTAGGTATCAGAGTCTGCGAGTTATTTTGAGCTTGTCTGCGACATCCAATTCCACCCACCAGGCTTGCACAGATATATAAATCGTGGAGGTGTCTAAAATAACAGGCCCTGAGGAAACATCTGTCACCTCCAAAAGCTTGTGAGGGAGGAAGAAGCATTCAGCTCAGCAACTTAGAGAATTTTCTTTTAGCTCCAAGAAAGCAGAGAGCAGCGGGAGGCGTTGTGACACAGCCCAGATGCCTCGGCACTTAGACTTTCGCATCGCTTTCACCATTTATTTGACCTGTGAAGGTAAGGAAAGGAACACGTAGGTGCTGGGCAGTTTGGGTGACCTCTGTGCCACCTAACCTTTGCCTTCAAAATGAATGTGTTACTTCTCTCCCTTTTTGCTTCTGGATATATACGTATGTATGTATGTATGTATGTATTTTTTTTTCCTGAAACTTGGCTGGTTTGGGGCCTTTGCACCCAACCTCTCAATGAAAAAACACACAACTTGCCATGTTGCAAGTTGCACGGCTGCTCTAGTCCTGAAACCTGCCACCTCCTGTGCTGGTTACACATATGGGCACATATTGCATATCCTACAGCTATCAATCTTTGGGGCAAACCTGGGCAGAGCTGAGATGGTGGATTTGCCCTCCCTGCATCTTTATATTTTTTTTTTCTTGAACACCAATGCCCCTAAATCTTTGCTGCTCTTCATAGCGGAGAAAACAGCTGCAGAACTGTGGAAGAAGGGGGGAAACCCGCAGACAGCATGCGGGGAACGGTACTTGTGGGGTGACCGACGGCGATTTGCGAACCATGAAAGCTTCATGAAGGGAAGCAGCGCGCTGAGCACAGATGGCGCTGCCCTCCAGCACCAACATGAGGCAGCAGGGCTCCCCACCTCGCAGCTTTCGGCGTGGGGCGGCGGGTACAGGCGGAGACCCGCTCCGGCCCAGGCCCCCCGCCAAACACAGCCCCCACGGCGGCTGCGAGCCCCCCACGCGGAGCCGCGGTCGCCCCGGCCCCGGCCGCAGGCCCCGCCGCCATCACGGGGTCGGGGCGCGCTGACGCTGACGCGCTCGGCCCGGGCCGGCCCG